>NW_017670296.1:856683-938624 GCF_001879085.1 Nicotiana attenuata
ATATATATATATATATATATATATATATATATATATATATATATATATATATATATATATATATATATATATACCCTCATATATATAGACCCTCTGCACTCTTGACTGGAAGAAGAGAATACTTAACTGAATATAAAGTCCTGATAAGGGACAATGTTGTTAAGGTCCTGATAAGGGAGAATATTGTAAATTAGGAGACTAGGACAATGTACATAAATTCAGGAATATGAACTTCTCTTTATATCTCGTTATCAAACACATGTTGTTACTCGATCATGCCAAAATGAAAGAAAGGTTTAGCCTTATCATACCTTAAATCCGTTGAGTCCTTAATACCTTCCAATCAATTCTTCAAACCACTCAACTCAATCTACCACAACATAAGGAGATTCAAAATCAGTGGTGAGTAAAGGCTAAGTGGGCAACTTAAACTAGTAGCTCGTGTACGTAAATTTGGGCATCATCTCCCCTGTAGCAAGACCCTCCTCCAATACCATACACCAACAACAAGAAGAACACAAAAATAACAACATGTATGCATCATGTTCCAACCTTATTTCCATCACAATATACCACAAAACAGCCCAAACCCCCTAATCACTTCATAAATAAAACAACAACCAAAGTAGTGTCAAACAACCTAAAAAATGTAACGACGAACAAACAACCAACCACCCTGACATTATGTGGTGTTTCTCCACACCCTTCCTCCTCCAAAACTCCAAAAAAACAGTAGCAAAAGAGGCAACCCAAAAGAAACACGAAACAACCCTCAAAACAGTCCCACAAGTTAAACAACTCAAAATTGATTTTTCAGTTTTCTAAAACACGTTTCGACTTGTCTTTTCATTCAAATCGAGCAACACAACCAAGAATAAATAATTAATCCTTTTATCCAATAAACCAGCCATTAATTCAACTTAAAAATAAGTTTACAACTAGCTAATAATGATGCAACAACAAACAACATACCACTCTTTCGATAATCGTTAGTCTTTACGATCGAGTTACAACTTGTACAAGCATAGATAATGGAAGAAGAAGCATAAATTTACCTTGGACTGAGTAGAACTCACAAAACCTAGTCTTCTTCATAAAAAATCAGTCCCCCAATGCAGCTACAAGAAGGATAAAGTGAAACTAGCAATCTGTCCATGTTTTTCAGCACTAGAATCACATCGTAACACCCGAAATAACTTAGGGTTTATGTGGGATTTTTGGGGAGTAGTTGTAGGGGTTCATTCTAGTATTCATGCTCTGAAATATGAGTGAAATAAATGAGTTAATTATCCCTTAAAAGTCCCCTATTGGCCGACTTAATTGAGGCCTCTCCTTTTTACTAGTAGGTGATGCACCTACTTGTCACCTATCAGCCTGCGCAGTCTCGCAAAAATGCGAATATATCTCTACTCTAATGCCGTATCGACTAACGGTTTAATGTGTTAGAAACTAGGCTCATAGATATTCAATTTTATAGGTAGATAATCCTTTAATTCCAAGTATATTGAGAGAAAAGATCAGCTACATTTGACCTAAGTTTCTAAACATTTATGAATGTAACTTATGATGACCTTTTCACACATTTGTTCCACAGCTCGATTGACCTCAAAACATAACACACGTCTATCGTACGACTAAAATAACTCATAACATAATCTCCCTATAATTTTAAGCACCCTAGTCTTACCCCATTGGAACATTCGTCCTCGAATGTTGACTGATGCGCTTATCAGTCTCACAACCTATACATCTTATGAATAATTTAGGACTGCCCTTGATATCCAGGAAACTATTCTGAGAATAAATCCTATTCCCGGGGCATTCCCCCCTTTAGGCCTCTTTTTCGTACCACGACCTGTGGTCAGGATTCTTCAATCTCGTTATTGTTTCTACCTCTATCATGCAGCCTGTACAACTCTGTCCCTGTGTGTGCGCTTTTGTGACTCTTCTCTCCTTTTTCCTCCAGCTATTATTCAATCTCTAGGCCTTACTTGGTGAACATATACATAACTATGACAAGCTGTCCCTCTAGGCATCTATAGGTGTACTGAAGTCCTTTACTTAGTATTTTGTCGAACTTGCGACTATTGCTATATCTTGTTTCATAGCCTCAGTCAGCTATGCTTATGACTTTACTATATCTAGGTAGCTTATAATATACCACAACACTTACTTTGACTTATTATGGCCAAGGTTTGCTACCCAACTCCAGGTTACTCTCTCGCTGTTTGTCCTATATGTATAAATTTAAGTCTCTTAATGCTTCCTCATTACTATTAATCTTAAGAATGACAACCTAATCCCATATCACACTTTGGAACATTCATCCATCTATTTTTTATTCACCTTATTGCTATAATCTACCACTAATCACTTGAAACCTTTTATGTGATATATTGTCAATAGGGCTCACGTCTCATCGGGGATCATCTGGAGTTATTTGCCTGATCCACTTAGGGTCAATACTATACTTCAATAACCATATTTCATAGCATTCCAATGTGATTCACCTTATTGGGGTATTTTAATCTTGTACAACTCATGAAATCCCTTTTCTTTGAATTATTACCCAATCAAAGGCCTAAACGTCATCCTCTTATATATCACAATTGCACCCTTATTCTACCACTAGGGAAGCATTCCATCTCTTGTGAATTCTCCTATTCTTAAACTCCTCTGAGTTCACTCATGCTACATTGATCTTTTTATAACTTATGGAAATCATCGGCTCTCTTGTTCTGATGGGTTTAATCCCGAGGACTTGCCTATTCTCGTCTCCTTCTCTTATCCTTACTTCTATCTACCTAAAACCTTGTCACTCTACCATATTTTTGCTTGCGACGTATACATATCTATTTATACTACTAACAACATTCCTTTATATTACTAGCACCATAGATTTTCTAATGTTATTTTGGAACCTCAAGCGAGACATCACATCATCTCTAAGTCTTTTTTACTCTCTTATCTAGACCTCTCTGTGCCTAGAAACCATAGGCTGGAAGATATGCCACTGACGACACCACTATAATTTCTTGATACAAAATTGCGACGCTTCTAGCCCTCTATCTGACATCTGGACTATTCGTAACCTTCTGTACTTGGGAATCTCGTACCTTCTTCACTTATACCTTCCTTACCTTTAAATCTTGCATCGTATCTTCTATCTATTTCATAACCTCCCTTCTACATAGGTGGAATTCATATCCACAACATGAAGCTCTACCATAATACTTGCACCTCTGGTGCATACACAGTCCGATGGAAGCTTCATACCAACTCCTTACGAGGCTGGTGCTCTTCTAGCTGGCTTTGTCGAAGATCCATTATAGAATATGGCTGTTGTACTATCTCTCTTGTACCTCTGATATTAAGGGTGATTCTTCAATGTTCACAATCACGATTTCTGTAATTATCTTTGTTTAGTAATCGGACTCCTGATTTACTTAGTTGATTATTCTCTTTAGATTCCTCTTCTCTCTCAGTTTTATGTAGGCTTAAGCTATCTTCCGATCTGCGGCTCAGGGTATTAGTTATTACTTTAGCCTTTCATGGACTCTATGGAACATTCATGATATAATCTTCTAATAATTCAAGCCTTTGTGTTTGACCTGGACTCTATTCTCTATTTTAACTTATACCAGAATCTTCTACGGCTGTATGAGTGTCAACATATATACTGTATGGATAATACACCAAAATCTTAAGTTCGTTCATAACGTACCTAACTTTGGTTCATTGATCGGATAATTCCTTTCGTTCTTTCTCAACTTTCTCTGAACGTAAGCAATTATTTTTCCGGGACTTTTGGCCATATGTTGCGTAAATACTTGGCTTATCTTAGTTCCCACGCATCCTGGAATTTGGTGCAAATCATATGATCTCGAATATTACTTTGGATTTTACTTCCCGTTCCTTAGTCTCAATAGGTACCACTTTCTTATAGAGTGCATACGATGTTGTAGTGAGACTGTTGTTACAAGACCATTATTTATTTAGGTCACTATGCTTAGTTTGAAGCTTCTTCCTTATTTCAACAACTAGTCTTTCATTGTAGCATTTAGGGAAGACTCTCCGACTCTTGTAAAGCTGTAAGCTTATCACATCATATACATGACAGAATTTTTGATGTTCTTACTCACCTATAAATATCCTTAGTTATATACCTCCGTGCCCTTGTTCTCGTAGGGTTATTTCTAAGCTCAATTTTTTTGTCTCCCCCTTGGCACTCTCTTTTATTTTCGTAACACTTTTACTGCAAGTATAACTACCTCAACTCTTATCTGAATATTTCTCAAGGATTTTGATGTCGTATCTGCGAGAATGAATTCCCTTTGCTGGGGTTCACTAGGTTTATGTTGCACGATCTGCTGATTTATCTGTATCCTCTTGTCTAGCCATAACTAGGCTCTTCTTGAATCAACTACTAACGACTCGGTGGTCTATTCTCATATCTATATTCCGCGTAATCTCTCTTGGGTTTTTTCCTTTGTCTTAAATTACCTCTCGATCTAGCTCCTTATGTATCAAGTGTTCATTCACACTTATTTATCAATAGCATCCTGGGAGGGAACCCTTACTGCATCTCCTTGCCATCGTGCTTGTATAACGTTCTGGAGTAATAACATATATGTAGGATGTGAATAAATGCAATCTCACCCCTTTTGCCTTTTTACCGCGTTCTTCCATTACTAGTCCATAATTACTTCTTCATCTTTGGCATATTTTCACATCTTCACTGACTTTTACTCGCCTTGTGGTAACCCTTTTATACCAGGGATAACTAAATTTCTTATGCGCGAGGGCGACACCTAGTGTAACTGGCACACTTAGTCCCTTAAGCATAACTCTGCTCACATTGCTTGCTCTAGGGAAACGCCTTCCTGAATGACCTTTAAAAGTTATTCTTCCATTGTCCAGTCTATCATTTTCTGGAACACAATTCTGAAATTCTTACAATGCAGACTATTACCGAATCCTTTGGTCCCTAAATCATGTTCGATTTTTTTTCTTTACTAGCCTATGTTGATTTATATTACTCTGGGGGGGGGGTGTCTAACTTAGCCTTCCGGTAATAACGTCGGAGTCGCCAACTCATTTTCTCGAAATGAGGATATGACTTTATGACTTATACTCTTTTATAGTCTCAAGGCATGTCACCTCTTGTCTTTTCCTTTACTTGACGATAGACTATGTCATCCTTTCATATTATGATTTACCGTTACCACCCTTTTATCACATCTTACTCGTAATGCTTTATTTACTCTCTTCTTATTCTCTTGCTAATATCTCTGTTTATTACCTTATTCTGAAAACATCAACAAACATTCTTTCACTTTTATCTCCCCTTTCTCCATCTCACTGGCTCTTCGGGTCGCCTACTATTCTCTTTCTACTAGGGGCGGGAGTCAAACTAAAGTAAATCTTTATCCCTTCTAGGATGCCACTACACGTCTTCTGATATTTGTGAACGTTCTAGTATTCATATCTGACTGTACTATTCTAGAGTATACCATCTGGTATGCATGATCTAATAAGGCCTCCAATAGGGCCACGTCGTCAAGACTTCTCTCTCTACTAATACCCTTACCTGCTGCTGTATTAGCGCTCTGGCTAGCTGTAATTTTTCAAATTGCAAGCATCTCTCTAATTAGCAAATATAAGTCCTGGCTCGAACTCTTATGACTCAGCTCTATAGCACGATGTGGATTTGAAAGAAGGGTAACACACTCCTAAATGCCTGGTAGCTTCCTGTTTATATAATGTGGTGCACAACACATCTATAAAAAAGGCTCTACTAGATATGGCTTGTAGACTCCCTACGACAGAACTGCTTTGATACCAAGTTTGTCACGCCCCAAACCTGAAGAGGCGTGGCCGGAACCCGGTGCCATACTTGACCCGAGTGTACCACTTTGTAACTGTGAACTCTGGAGGGTTATCCCTCAACTTAGGCCGCTGATGCCATATGCTAAATCATCTGAAAATAACGTCTCTCTAATCTAAAGGGTAAACATACCCAAGATTCTTTTATATATATATATATATATATATATATATATATATATGTATATATAATTGTGCAAGCCGACGAAGCCGGCATGAACATCTACTACTATAATAAATATACATGACTTATCTACAAGCTTTTAGAGATAACTAAATTGTACCTTGGTCGGGATAGGGCTTCGACCTACCCATCAAAGCTACATATATAAAATAAACTCCAAGGCCTTGACCTAGTAACTCCGAGGAAGTGGAGCTTACCAACCAAGCTGATGTTTGACTCTGTCTGCTGGTAGGGTCTGTTCAACTGTCAATCAGAAACTGCAGGCATGAAATGCAGCATCGCCGGCAAAAGGGACGTCAGTACGAAATAATGTACCAAGTATGTAAGGAAACGAAATAACTGAAAGTTGAAACTGAACTGATAATATAATAACTGAAAGTAACTGGGAGTCAAAGATAATCTGAAGATATGCTTACCTGCTGATACTGACTCACTCTCTCAATATAGTAAGTAAAATATCTGTATGGCCCTATAAGGCTCGGCATGTGTAACTGCTCTAACGTAGTACGCTCACTCATAGGCACTCGGCCTTACTAGGCTCTGTATCTCGGCCATTCTAGGCTCGCTCATAGGCGCACGGCCACATAGGCTCGGCATTGTGTGTGTGTGTGTATATATATATATATACACATACATATATCCTCTACTATCTTGACTGGAAGACAACTATACTTAACTGAATATAAAGTCCCGATAAGGGATAATGCTTTAACTTAGGAGACTAGGACAATGTACATAAATTCAGGAATATCAACTTCTTTTTATGTCTCGTCATCAAACACATGTAGTTACTGGATCATGCCAATATGAAAGAAAGGTTTAGCCATAACATACCTTAAATCTGTTGAGTCCTTAATACTTTCCAAGCAATTCTTCAAACCACCCAACTCAATTTATCACAGCATAAGTAGATTCAAAACTAGTGCTGAGTAAAAGCTAAGTCCGCAACTTAAACTAGTAGCTCGTTTACGTAAATTTAGGCAGCATCTCCCTTGTAACAAGGCCCTCCTCCAATAACATATACCAAAAACAACAAGAACACAACAATAAAAACATGTATGCATCATGTTCCAACCTTATATCCATCACAATATATCACAAAATAGCCCACCCCCTAATTACTTCATACATAAAACGACAACCAAAGTAGTGTCAAATAACCTAAAAAATGTAACAACGGACGACCAGCCAACCACCCTGACATTATGTGGTGTTTCTCCAAACCCTTACTCCTCCCAAACTCCATAAAAATAGTAGCAAAAGAGGCAACCAAAAAGCAATACAAAACACCCCTCAAAACAGTCCCACAAGTTCAGCAACTCAAAATTGATTTTTCAGTTTACTAAAACACATTTCGACTTGTGTTTTCTTTATAATTGAGCAACGCAACCAACAATACATAATTAAGCCTCTTATCCAATAAACCATCCATGAATTCAACTTAAAAATAATTTTACAACCAGCCAACAGTGACGCAACAACAACAACATACCACTCTTTCAAAAATCGCTAGGTCTAGTCTTTATGATCGAGTTACAACTTGTACAAGCCTAGATAATGGAAGAAGAAGCATAAATTTAACTTTTGCTGAGTAGAACCCACGAAACCTAGTCCTTCTTCATAAAAAATCAGTCCCCCAACGCAGCTACAAGAAGGAAAAAGAGAAACTAGCAAACTGTCCGAGGTTTTCGGCACTAGGATCACATTGTGCAACCCGAAATAACTTAGGGTTTGTGTGGGATTTTTGGGGAGGAGTTGCAGGGGTTCACTTTGGTTTTCATGGTCTGAAATATGAGTGAAATAAATAAGTTAATTATCCCTTAAAAGTCCCCTCTTGGCAGACTTAACTCTGGCCTCTCCTTTTGGCAAGTAGGTGATGCACTACTTGTCACAAATGCGAATATCTCTCTACTCCGACGCCGTATCGACTAATGGTTTAATGAGTTAGAAACTAGAATCAAATATATTTTATTTGGTAGGTAGATAATCCCCTAATTCCAAGTATATTGGGAGAAACGATCAGCTACATTTGACCTAAGTTTCTAAACATTTATGAATGTAACTTGTGATGACCTTTTCAACTTTTGTTCCACAACTCGCTTGACTTCAAAACATAACACACGTCTATCGTAAGACTAAAATAACTCATAACATAATCTCCTTATAATTTTAAGCACCCTAGACTCACCCCAAAGTACATATTTAACATTCCCAACTTATTGACTTTCGACAAAACTTATTTTCTTCAATTCGTTTAGCTTCTAAGCATTCAAACCGTCTTGGTACATGGTAGTCATGATCTTAAATATTTGTAACCTACATAGTAACATGATTAACTTACTTTATGTACTTTAAAAATGATCTCATTTCTCTGCTTACACCAACTGAATTAAGACGTACTCTTACGTACGAAAACATTGGGTGTAACAACTTTAGCCTTTCGTAGATGCTATGGAACATACATGATATAACCTTCTAAATTCAAGCCCTTGTCTATAAGATGGAATCAATTCTTTCTTTTAACCTATATCGAAGTCTCCTATAACTGTATGAATGTCAACATATATGTTGTATGGATAGTACTCCGAATTCTTAGGTGTGTTCATAATGTAACTAACTGTAGGTCATAGATCGAAAAATTCCTTTTGTGCCTTCTCAACTTTCATTAAAGTAAGCAATTACTTTTCTTGCTCGTTCTGCCACTTGTTTCATAATACTTGGCTTATCTTAGTGCCCACATATATTGCTCATATGATCTCGATATTAATTTGGATTTTACTTCCCGTTCCTTTGTCACAATAGGTACCACTTTCTTATAGAGTGCATACGATGTTGTAGTGAGAGTGTTGTTACAAGATCGTTATTTATTTAGGTCACTATGCTTAGTTTGAAGCCTTCTTCCTTATTTCCTCAGTTAGTCTTTCATTGTAGCATTTAGGGAAGAAACTTTGACTCTTGTAAAGCTGCGAGCTTATCACATCATATACCTGACAGAATATTTGATGTTCTTACTCGCCTATAATTATCCTTAGTTACATACCTCTGTGCCCTTGTTCTCGTAGGCTTACTTCTGAACTCAATTTTTTTGTCTCACCCGTGGATCTCTCTTTTATTTCCGTAACACTTTTACGGAAACTATAACTACCTTAACTCCTATCTGAATATTTCTCAAGGATTACGATGTCGTATCTGCGAGACTAAATTCCCTATGTTGGGGTTCGCTAGGTTTATCTTGCACGATCTGCTGATTTATCTGTATCCTCTTGTCTAGCCATAACTAGGCTCTTCCTGAGTCAACTACTAACTACTCATTGGTCCTTTCTCATATCTGTATGTCGCGTAATCTCTCTTGGGTTGTTTCCTTTTTCTTAACTTACCTCTCGCATTGGCTCCTTATGTATCAAGTATTCATAAGCACTTTTTTTCAATAATATCCTGGGAGGGAACCCTTAGTGCCTCTCCCCAGCATCGTGCTTGCATAATGTGCTGAAGTCGCAGCATATTTGTAGGATCTGAATAAATGCAATATCATTCCTTTTTCCATTATACCATATTCTTCCTTTACTGTTTCATAGTTACCTAACCACTTAACTCCGACTTAATATGTTATCACACCATCTTCCCCTTTTAGGGGAATATTAACATTTAACGCTATAAAGATTTACTTATAAGTATTTTACCTCTTCATATTTGATGTCTTTTCACGTCTTCACTGACTCTTACTCGCCTTGCGGTAACCCTTTTGTGCCCTAGATAACTGAATTTCTTATGCACAAGGCTAACACCTAGTGTAACTAGCACACTTAGTCCCTTAAGCTTAACTCTGCTCACAGTGCTTGCTTTAGGGAAGCGTCTTCCTGAATGACCTTTAAAGGTTATTCTTCCGTTGTCCATTCTATCGTGATCTCTGAAATTCTCATGATGCCGACTATTATAAAATCCTTTGGTCCCTAAATCATGTTCGTTTTTTTTTCTTTTTGTTTACTAGCCCATACTAATTTGTATTACTCTAGAGGTCTAACTTAGCCTTGTAGTAATCATTTTGGAGTCACCAAACCATTTCTCGAAATAAGGATATGACTTTATGGCTTATACTATTTTATTATCTCGAGGCCTGTCACCTTTTGTCTTTTCCTTTACTTGACTATAGATTCTGTCATCCTGTCATATTATGATTTACCGTTATCACCCTTTCATCACATCTTACTCGTAATGCATCATTTACTCTCTTCTTATTCTCGTGCTAATATCTCTATCTATTACCGTATTTTGAAAACTTCAACAAAACATTCTTTCACTTTTATCTCCCCTTGCTCCATCTCACTTGCTCTTCGGGTCGCCTAATTTTACTAGGGGTAGGAGTCATACCAAGGTAAATATTTATTCCTTCTAGGATTCCACTACACGTCTTCTGATATTTCCGAATGTTCTAGTATTCATATCTGACTGTACTATTCTAGAGTGCACCATCTGGTATGCACGATCTAATAGGGCCTCAAATAGGGCCACGTCGTCAAGAATTCTCTCTCTACTAATGCCCTTACCTGCTGCTTTATTAGCCCTCTGGCTAGTTGAAATTTTTCTAATTGCAAGCATCTCTATAATTAGCAAACATAAGTCTTCGCTCGAACTCTTATGACTCAGCTCTATAGCACGATGTGAATTTAAAAGAAGGGTAACAGACTCCTAAATGTCATGTAGCTTCCTGTTTATATAATGTGGTGTACAACACATCTATAAAGAAGGCTCTACTAGACACGGCTTGTAGACTCCCTAGGATAGAACTACTTTGATACCAAGTTTGTAACGCCCCAAACCTGAAGAGGCTTGGCCGACACCCGGTGCCATACTCGGCCCGAGCGTACCACTCTGTAACTGTGAACTCTGGAGGGGTAACCCTCAACTTAGGCCGATGAGGAAATATTCTGAATTGTTTGAAAATAACATCTCTCTTATCTGTGGGGTAAACATACCCAAAAACTGATATATATATATATATATATATACATATAATTGTGCAGGTTGACGAAGCCGCCATGAACATCTAGTGATATACAAAATATACCGAACTCATCTACAAGCCTCTAGAGATAACTGAACTATACCATGGTCGGGACAGAGTCTCGACCTTCCCATCAAACCTGTATATATAAAATGGACACCAAGGTCTAGACGTAGTAACTCCGAGGAAGTGGAGATTTCCAACCAAGCCAATGTTTAACTCTATCTGCTGAGAGGGTCCGTCCAACTGGCAATCAGGACCTGCAGGCATGTAATGCAGTGTCCTCGGCAAAAGGGACGTCAGTACGAAATAATATACCGAGTAAGTAAGGAAACATAATAACTGAAAGCTGAAACTGAACTGATAATTTAATAACTGAAAGTAACTGGGAGTCAAAGATAATATGATGATATGCTTACCTGCTGGTACTGACTCAACTCTCTCAACATAGTAAGTAAAATAGCTGTCGTGCCCTATAAGGCTCGGTATGTGTAACAGCTCTGACGTAGTAGGCTCACTCATAGGCACTCGACCATACTAGGCTCTGTACCTCGGCCATTCTAGGCTCGCTCATAGTCGCTCGACCACAATAGGCTCGGTATATAACTTACCATCTAATCAGAGGTTGCCCAATAAGGGCCTGCCCATCGATTATAGCTCGATGGTGGTTAAAATACTATAATACTGTATATATAAAGACTCTCTGCTCTCTTGGCTGAAAAAGACAAAACTAAACTGAATATGAAGTCCCGATAAGGGAGAATGCTGTAGCTTATGAGACTAGAACAATGTACATAAATTCAGGAATATGAACTTCTCTTTATGTCTCGTTATCAAACATTTGTAGTTACTTGATCATTCCAGAATGAAGCAAAGGTTTATACTTAACATACCTTAGCTCCATGGAGTCCTTAATACCTTCCAAGAAATTCATCATACAACTGAACTCAATCTACCACAGTATAAGGAGATTCAAAATCAGTGCTGAGTAAGGCCAAGTCCGCAACTTAAACTAGTAGCTCGTTTACGTAAAGTTGGGCAGCATCTCCCCTGTAACTAGGACCTCCTCCAATACTATATACAAAAAACAACAAGAATACAACAATAACCACATGTATGCATCATTTTCCAACCTTATCTCCATCACAATATACAACAAAATAGCCCACACACCCTAATCACTTTATACATAAAACGACAACCAAAGTAGTGTCAAACATCCTAAAAAATGTAATGACAAACGACTAGCCCACCATTCCGTCATTATGTGGTGTGTCTACACACCATTTCTCCTCCAAAACTCCATAGAACATCAGCACAAGAGGCCAACACGAGTGGACTTCAAGAAAGTCCACTAAAAGCGAAATAAATCGAACTCACAGCTTCCGATCACCGTCCCGTGAGTTCTAACTATTAAGAAAAGAATTTATCAACCTTCATTGAAGGCGTTTTATTAACTATGAATTACCTTCAAATACTCAAACTACAAATAACAAGAGGCGATATAGCGATACTTACGATGTAGGGATTGTTCTAATGTTATCGCTTCTTAATTTCGTACCCGGGATGTTAATCTTCTTTGCAACCCTTGTAGAGAGCTTAAGGGTAAGTTATTGGGGGTTCTCTGGTCGTGTTCTATAAAAAATGAAGAGAAAGACAATTTTAAATCACAAATATATCAACTTTTGAAATGTCAAAGAGGTGCTAGCTTGGCACCTTAGCATTGACCCTTCTTCCGACGCTTATATCTTTCTATCCATATGTCGTATGAACGTACGGTTAAGAGCGTTAGAAACTAAATTCCAATAACTTCAATTTGGTACATAATATGTCCCAAAAAGACCTTATATAATACATGAAATGTATTGCTAAAAAAGCTTCAGTGACACACCTACTTGTCACCTATGCAGTCTGCGTAGTCCCGTGAAACATCACATATCTGTCTACTACAATGTCGTATAGACGGACGGTTTAATGCGTTACAAACTAGAGTTTAATGCGTTACAAACTAGAATCATAGGTCATAAATATTATATGTGGATCATACCGTAATTCCAATTACATCGGGAGAAATGCTCAGCTATATTTGACCTAATTTTCAGCTTATTTATGAATGTAACTTGTGATGATCTTTGCCAACTTTTGTTCCACAACTCGCTTGACTTCAAAACATAACACATGACTATCATAAGACAAAAATAACTCATAAGATAACCTCCTTATCATTTTGAGCACCCTAGTCTCACCCCAAAAGTACATGTTATAACATTCCTAACTTGTCGACTTTCGACGAAACTTATTTTCTCAATTGGTTTAGCTTCTAAGACTTCCAACCCTCTTGGTACTTGCAATCCATGATCTTAAATATTTGTAACCTCCAAGTTAATATGATTAACTTACTTTATGTACTTTCAAAGATGATCTCATTTCAGAGCTTACATCAATTGACTTACGACGTACTCTCACGTACGAAACTATGGGGTGTAACATCATTCCTCCCTTTGAATTGAACATTAGAACGACTTGACCTAGTTTGAACTCACGATGAAAAATATGTTTGTCAAGCCATCTCTTTGTTTTCTCTTCATACAACTTCGCATTCTCATATGCATTCAATCGAAACTCGTCGAGCTCATTTAGTTGCAACATCCATTTCCCCCAGTTAGATCCATATCGAAGTTGAGTTTCTTGATAACCCGATATGCCTTGTGCTCAAGCTCAACAGGAAAGTGACAAGCTTTCCCATAAACCAATCTGTACGGCGAAGTGCCAATTGGAGTGTTGTATACACTGCGATATACCCATAGAGCGTCATCCAGCTTGCTAGCCTAATCCTCCCTACTTTCTCATTGTCTTCTCCAAAATATGCTTCACCTCCCTATTCGAAACTTTAACTTGACCACTGGTTTGCGGATGATAGGCAGTTGCGACCTTGTGTCTCACCCCATACTTAGTCAAGAGGTTGCCCAATAGTTTGTTACGGAATCGAGTACCTCCATCACTATTAAAGCATGCGGAGTTCCAAATCTAGTGAAAATATTTTTCTTCACAAAGTTCACCACCACCTTAGCATCATTGATAGGCAAAACCACAACCTCAACCCACTTCGACACATAGTCAACTGCAACTAAGATGTACCGATGGCCATTTGATGATGGATACGGCTCCGTGAAGTATATTCTCCAAACATCAATGATTTTGACCTCAATGTATGCCCTTCAATGGAATCTCATGTCTTTTTGAAATTATACCCGTTATTTGGATCCTATCACATCTTTTCACAAAAACATGTGCACCCTTGAATTGAGTGGGCCAATAGAATTTTGACTGCAACACCTTTGCAGCCATTTTGTCTCGACCTTGGTGCCCTCCATATGGTGATACATGATAATCATGCAATACTGCTTCCATCTCCTCCTCAGGGACACATCGGCGCACCAACTGATTTGCACAATGCTTAAACAAAAACGGATCATCCTATAGGTAAAATCTAACATCATGCATGAATTTTCTCTTACCATTAGGTGACAACTTTGACGGAGTCACCCCACTTACAACGAATTTCACATAGTCAGCATACCATGGGGCTGTGCCAGCTGTGATGGATAGCAATTGCTCATCAAGAAAGCTTTCCTGAATTTCACCCCCTTCATCAACATGTGCACGAGTGTACAAGCGTGACAAGTGGTCCGCTACCTGATTTTCTATCCCTTTTCGATTCTTGATTTCTACGCCAAATTCTCGTAAAAGAAGAACCCAATGAATTAGTCCAGGCTTAGCATCATTTTTCTCAAACAAATACCTAATGTCTGCATGATCTGTGTAGACGATGAGTTTAGTTCCCACCTAGTAGGCCCTAAATTTATCAAACGCCCATACTATTGCTAGAAACTGTTTTTTGTAACTGTGTAATTTATCTGAGTTGGGTTTAGAGTTTTGCTAGAAAAGTAAATTGAGTGGTACACTTTGTTTTTCCTATGGCCTAGTACGACCCCAACTGCTGTGTCACTGGCATCACACATCAACTCAAAAGGCTCTCGCTAGTCCGGGGCTGTGATAATTGGTGCTGCTACCAATCGCTTTTTAAGATCCTCGTACTCCTTCAAGCAATGCTTTTCAAACTTGAAACGCGTATCCTTCTCAAGCAACTTGCACAAGGGAGTAGAAATCTTAAAGAAATCTTTGATGAATCTACGATAGAAACCTGTATGTCCCAAAAAGCTTCTGACTCCTTTAATAGAGATTGGAGGTGGCAATTTGTCAATCGCATCCACTTTTGCCTTATCCACCTCCAACCCATCTTCGGACACTTTGTGCCCGAGTACAATTCCTTCTCATACCATAAAATGATAGTTCTACCAGTTCAGCACTATGTTCGTCTCTTCACACTTGGCTAGCACTTTACTCAAATTCGTTAAGCATTTATGAAAAGATGGTCTGAAGACCAAAAAATCATACATAAACACTTCAATAAATATTTCTACCATATCGGTGAAGATTTCCATCACGCACCTTTGAAAAGTCGCGGGTGCATTGCACAACCCAAATGGCATTCGCTTAAAATCATAAGTGTTATAAGGACATAAGAAGGTGGTCTTATCTTGGTCCTCTAGTGCAATTTATATCTGTTAACCGGAATATTAATTAAGAAAACAATAGTAGTCTTGTCCGGCCAACCTATTTAGCATCTAATCAATGAAGGGGAGGGGGAAGTGATCCTTTCTAGTATTATTATTCAAATTCTGATAGTCTATGCAAACTCTCCAACCTGTGACAGTTCTAGTTGGAATTAGCTCATGATTATCATATATGACCACTGCCATTCCCCATTTTTAGGTATACGCTGGACTGGACTTACCCACTTACTGTCAGAGATGGGAATGATAGTACCTGTATCGAGCCACTTTATGACTTCCTTTCTTACCACTTCCTTCATAACTGGATTCAAGCGGCGTTGATGTTCCACACTCGATTTTTGCCCATCCTCCATGAGAATTTTATGCATACAAAATGCTGGGCTAACACCATGAATGTCATCCATGGTCTATCCAATCACCCGCTTGTTCTCTCTAAGTACACGAAGTAGCTTTTCTTCCTGCAAAACAGATAACTCAAAAGATACAACAACAAGTAAAGTTCCATCAACACCCAAATAAGCATAATGAAGATGAGAGGGTAAGGTCTTGAGTTCCAATTTTGGAGCTTCCTAAATAGATGGCTTGGGGGTGGGGGGTGGGTGGCCTAGTTGTTCTATCTAGATGCTCAAAATCGATCATTCCTTTGATGTAAGCACATGCATCCAGATGATGCACCATCTCCTTCACCTCATCATCCAAGTCAATGCTGCCAAATAACATAAGTGCTTTCTTTATACAGTCATCTAGATATGCACCCACGTTATTTTTTTCTTCTTCTTTTTCAATCACAAATATCATAGCTAGATTCTCATAGTGACGCGGCAGCTGAATTGCCTTGTACACATTAAAGACTGCTTCCACATTATCAACCCAGAGAATCATTTTTCCTTCATGAACTTTTATCACAGCACCAGCGGTGGCTAAGAGAGGTCGTCCCAAGATGATGGGGACATGTTCATTAGCTTCATAGTCTATTATTATGAAATTTGCTCTAAGAATAAATTGCCCAATCTGTAGTAGCATATTTTTTATCACCCTCTCAGGATGGACAATAGATCTATCAACAAGCTGCAACAAGACAGTTTTTGGCCTTTGCCCCCCCAGCCCCAATTGACTAAAAATTGAAAGGGCATCAAATTTATGCTATCCCCCAAATCACAGAGTGTCCATCCCACATCTACCTCACCAATTCGAATAGGTATGGTGAAGCTCCCCGGTTCCTTCAACTTTTATGGCAACATTCTTTGAATTCTTGAGGTGCACTCTTCAGTAAGTGCCACTGTCTCAAGCTTTGTCAACCTTCTTTTGTTATCCACAATGTCTTTGATGTACTTAGCATATTTTTGGGTTTCCACGTAACACATCAACCAATGGGAGAATCAATTGAATTTGGCTCAACATATCAAGAAATTTGTTGAACATCCTGTCATTACTTTTATTCTTTAGTCTTTGTGGGCAGGGAGGTGGTGGCCTTACAACTGGAGTCTTTTCACTTCCCTCGGTTTCTTGCTCAATTTCCACTACAGTTTTAGGAACCAGTTCGCCCACATGAGTGAATTTTTCTTTCTTTTTTTGGTACTTCTTCCAATTATTTTCCATTCCTCAAAGTTACAACATTTATTTGAGGATTCTTATCTGTATCACTTGGTAGGGCCCTGCAGGTCAAGTATTTTGTTGTGCAGCCAACTGCCCAATCTGCCTCTCTATATTTCAAAATTCAGTCCTCAGTTGCTGGTTGTCAATCAACAACTTTTTCAACATATCATTAATGCTTTTTTCTTCCTGTTGAGGTGGCTTTTGGGGCTGATTGTAGTTCCTTGAGGCCTGTATTGCTTTTGAGTGGCATGGTTTCCACCCTATGAGAAATGTGAGTGATTCCTCCAGTTTGGATTATAGGTGTTCCGTATTGTGTATTCTGGTTCATTGGACCCCTACCTTGTTGGCCCACATAATAAATAGATTTGGGATTCACCGGACATTGGTCACTCATGTGATCATCTTCATAAATTTCACAACATATGGCCATCCCTTGAACCCGATGCATTTGATGCCCTTGACTCATTGCCATCTTAGCCACTTAGTTTGTAAGTTTAGAAATTTTTGCCCACTTGGATGACACCTCAGCTAGCTGAAGTGTACCTGCTACTTTCTATTTTATAATGCTTCTTGGTTCACCCTTACAACCGGAATGAAATGTGCAGACCTAGTCAACCGGTCCACAATCACCCAAAATCCCGTGGGAGCCCAACAGCGAAGTCCATGGTAACATGATACCATTTCCACTAAGGAATCTCATCTCTCTGAAGCAAACCGCCCAGCCTCCAATGCTCGTACTTCACCATGACAGTTCAAGAACCGAGCCACATACTCTACTATATCCTTCTTCATCCTTCTCCACCAATAATGCTGCCTCAAGTCCTTAAACATCTTCGCGGCGCATAGGTGAATGGAGTACTGCATACTATAGGCCTTCTCAAGAATCAACTCACGTAACCTATCCACATTGGGCACACATATCCGACCCTTCATGTTACACCCCATATTTTCGTATGCAAAAGTGCGTTATAAGTCAATTGATGTAAGCTCAAAAATGATATCATCCTTGAAAGTACATAAAGTAATTTAATCATTTTACCTTGGGGGTTACAAATATTTAAGATCATGAATAACAAGTACCAAGATGGCTGGTAAGGCTTGAAAGCTAAACAAATTGAAGAAAATAAGTTTCGTCGAAAGTCGATAAGTTTGGAATGTTATAACATGCACTTTAGGGCGAGACTAGGTTTCTTAACATATAGGGAGGTTATGTTATGAGTTATTTTAGGCTTATGATAGCCATGTGTTACGTTTTGAAGACAAGCAGATTAAAAGTTGGCAAAGGTCATCACAAGTTACATTCATAAATGTACTGTGTAAACGTTACAGTTCCACCAACCTCCTAATAAGGTGTATAGCTTTTATGGTGGAATGACCCGACATGAACCCGAATTGGTTATTGGATATAGACACTGTCATCCTCACCCTCGCTTCAATCACCCTCTCCCATACTTTCCTGGTATGACTCAGTAGTTTGATACCCCTATAATTGTTGTAACTCTGGTAATCACCTTTGTTCTTATACAGTGGAACCACCATACTCCACCTCCACTCATCTGGCATCCTTTTCGCCTTAAAAAGCTTAAGCGGTAAAAATTTGACCAAAATTTGACTTCTGTGTAAACGGCTCCACAATGAGTTTTTGATGATGTCAGCAACTTTGTATGGTAATTTTGAACTTAGGCGCGCGTCCGGATTCGGATTTGGAGGTCCGTAGGGTAATTTATGGCATTTCGACGAAAGTTGGAAAAGTTGAAGTTTGAAAAATGGAGAAGTTTGACCCATAATTGACTTCTGCGATATCGGGGTTGGAATGCAATTTCGAGAGTTGGAGCAGCTCCGGTTATGTCATTTGGGACTTGTCTGCAAAATTTTGCGTCATTTCGGGTTGGTTTAATTGGTTTCGGTACGAGTTTTCGGAGATGGAAGTTTTGGAAGTTCTTAGTTCGATTCATGATGTGATTTGCATTTAAGCATTGTTTGATATGATTTGAGACCTCAAGCGAGTCCGCGTTAGGTTATAGGACTTGTGTTTGTGTTTAGACGGGGTCCCGGGGGCCTCTGGTGTATTCCAGGTGGGCTACGGATCATTTTCCTCCTATTTTGAATTGCTGAAGTAGTCATCTGGTTTCCTTCATCGCATTTGCATCCTTGTCTTTGTGTTCGCGTAGTGTTATTTTGAAAGGTGAAATATCTCTTTCGCATTCGCGTTCAACCTCTCACGTTCGCGAAGATCTGCCTTCCCCTTCTTCGCGTTTGCGTAGTAGAAATTAGGAGCTGGGGACTGGTGGCTATTTCTTCTTTGTGTTTGCGTCATTCTTCCGCATCCGCAAAGAATCTGTTTCTCACTCTTCGCGTTCGAGTTCCTTCACTCGCGTTCTCAACGAGACTTTTTGGCAGCCTCATTCTTTTCTGCTTCGCGAACGCGAGCCCTTCTCCGCGTTCGCGATGCTTTAACATCTGGGCAGAATATAAGTTTTCCAAATCTAGGGTTAGGCTATTTTTATCATATTTTGACTTGTGGAGCTCGATTTTGAGAAATCCTATGCGTTTTCTCAAGCAAATTGATTGGGTAAGTGTTCTTCATATAGAATTTATTATATTCCATGATTTTGTCTTTATTTTTATCATTTAATTTGTATTTTGAGTTGAGGAAATTGGTTGTTTTTGAACAAAGTTTTTGGTTAGATTTGAGCCGTCCGAAGGTCTTTTCACCCGAGAAGCTCATTTTAGAGTATCGATTTGTCTTCTTTGAGGTAAGTATCTTGACTAACCTTGTGTAGGGGATTTTCTCTTAGGATTTGAGTCTTCTATGTTGATTGTAGTTCGTGTACACGAGGTGACGAGTTCGTGCTCGGACGTATTTGTGGAAACATGGCCTTTAGGGTTCTTAGGTCCTTATATTCACTGAGTATGAAGTTGTTCTTGATACGACCGAGTTTATAATTTACTAGCTTCACCTCTACATGCTTAATTGGAATTAATTGCTTGTGATTCACTCTTATTTCCTATTTGACTCTTATTTGAATTAACTTAAGATTTTTACCTCTCCTACTGTTATGCTATCTTTTCATAACTGCCTATCTTTATGAAATTATTATTGTCTCATCCTATACTTCTTTAGTCTTAATTGATGTTGCAATTATCTTTCCGCCGCTTATCCTTAATTGAATTGTTAAATTACCTTCGTAATTGCTCAACCTTAAAAGAAGTTAGATATCCTATATCTCAGCTGAAATAGCATTATTTGGAGTCATTTGACTCGTGTTAGCTTCCTTGTTGTTGAATCGTATATTGTGGAATCGTTGCTACATTTTAGTTTTCCCTTGTTAAGCTGTTCTCTTTACGCCTAGCATTCCTTACCGTGGTTATTCCATATGAACAGGTTCTACCTTTTCTTTGTTATTTAAAGTTCTTGAGTTGATTTACTTGCCGTAGTTTGTATTATTGTCATTGTTGCTATTGTACTTGTTATGGTGATGCATGAGGTTTCTGCCGTGCTGTAACTGTTATCTTTGTTAGTTGTGTTGCGTATTTAATTTGGGACTACAGAACGGTATTCTGGGAGATCCCCCTATTCTGCATATTTACTTTGGGACTACGGAACGATATTCCAGGAGATCTCCTTTCATATTTACTGTGGGACTACGGAACGGTATTCCGGGAGATCCCCTATATTTACTTTAGCATTCAGGAACGGTATTTCGAGAGATCCCCCTGTTCTGCATATTTACTTTGGGACTACGGAACGGTATTCCTGGAGATCCTCATGTTCTGCATATTTACTTTGGGACTACGAAACGATATTTCGGGAGATCCCCCTATTCTGCATATTTACTTTGAGACTAAGGAACGGTATTCCGGTAGATCCCCTATGTTCTGTAAACATTCTACGCGCTGTTCGTTCTTTTCCTTATGCTTACTAGGTGGAATGAACTATGCAGGTCACTTGCACAAGCATACACATAGCTAAGCACCCTTATCAGATAAGAGGTTTTCTTGATATTGTTGAGTATAGATGCACACCCTTGTTTACTTGCCTTCTATGTGAGAATGGCTTTATTTGGCACGTGAGTCGTTAGTGCGGTTATGAGGTGTGATGAGGGCACAAGATGTTAAGTGTTAGGGTTCAGTTCTTGAGACTCGTGAGTTGTAATTTATTCGAGGTTCAGTACTTCGTGAAGGTTGTAGACAAAAATCTAATGTGAAAGTTGTCATAGTTGCTGAGTTATTAGTTGTCCTTGCTGTATCTGTGGTTTCAGATTTAGGCTGTGTTTCCGCTCACTCTCCTGTGTCATTATTATGGCATTCCGCTAATACTTGTCGTTTTCCCTTTCTTATCGTAATTTTTGTACTGTTAGTAATATTGCATAGTTTCATATAAAAGTCATGCACTGTTGTTCCTATACTTATACTTGTTCAATTTATTAGACAAGTAGGTGTCTTGATTGTTCCTCGTCACTACTCCACTGAGGTTAGTCTTGATACTTACTGGGCACGCTGTGTTGTGCCCATGCTATACTTTTGTACATTTTTGTACAGTTTCAGGTATTTGCTCATTGGTGGATGTGCGGAGCATTGTTGTGGAGACTCAAGGTAAACCTGTTGCTGCGTTCGCAGGCTTCGAAGAGACCTTCCTATTTTTGCATTCACACTGTTTTACTTACTTCCGAACAACTGTATTTAGAAGTTGTAGTTAACTTTGTAGAGCTTATGACTTGTACTACTGATTTTGGAAAATTGTAAATTTTGTAGAGGCTTCTATTTCGAGACTGTTAAATTTTACTTGTTATTTTTGTTATTCCGTACAAGTTAGGCTTATCTAGTCCCTAAGACTAGGTGCCATCACGATACCCAACGAAGAGGAAATAGGGTTGACCCTAAGTTGACTTTTGAAATTGGGGTCGGAATGCGATTCCGAGAGTTGGAACAACTCCGTTATGTCATTTGGGACTTTTTTGCAAACTTTGGCGTCATTCCGGGTTGGTTTGATTGGTTTCGACACGAGTTTTTGAAGTTGGAAGATTTGGAAGTTCATTTTTCGATTCATGGCGCGATTTGCATTTCAGCGTTGTTTGATATGATTTGAGACCTCGAACGAGTCTGTGTTAGGTTATAGAACTTGTTTGTGTGTTTAGACGAGGTCTCAGGGGCCTCGGGTGTGTTCCGGGTTGGCTACGGGTTTTTTTCCTCCTATTTTGAACTGCAGAATCTGTCATCTGGTTTCTTTCATCGCGTTCGCGTCCATGACTTCGCGTTCGTGTAGTGTTATTTTGGAAGGTGAAATATTTCTTCTTCTACCTTCCCCTTCTTCGCGTTCGCAGCCCGTCCTTCGCTTTCGCGTAATAGAAATTAGGAGCTGGGGACTTTATGGCAGCCTCGTTCTTTTCTTCTTAGAGAACGCGAGCCCTTCTCCGCGTTCAGGATGCTTTAACATCTGGGAAGAATTTAAGTTTTCCAAATCGAGGGTTAGGCCATTTCTATCATATTTTGACTTGTGGAGCTCGGTTTTGAGCGATTCTTTGTGGGTTTTTCAAGAAAATTTATTGGGTAAGTTTTCTTCATCTATGATTTATTATATTCCATGATTTTGTCTCTATTTTTTTCATTTTATTTGTGTTTTGAGTTGAGGAAAATGGTGGTTTTTGAAGAAAGTTTTCAAAATGAAAAATCATGAGTTGGGGGACGAAATGGTATCGGAATTTGATAATTTTTGTATGGTTGAACTCGTATAAGAATGGGTGTTCGGGTTTTGTAAAATTTGTCGGGTTTCGAGGTGCGGGCCCGGGGGGTCGACTTTGGGACCAATTTTTGGATTTTGTTAAAGATTGAGACTTTATGATGCGGAATAGTTTGTTATGAGTTTATTTGTGCTTTGAAGTTATTTTGGTTAGATTTGAGCCGTCCGGAGGTCTTTTCACCCGAGAAGTTCATTTTAGGGTACCGGTTTGTCTTCTTTGAGAAAAGTATCTTGCTTACCCTTGTGTGGTGGATTTCCCCTTAGGATTTGTGTCTTCATGTTGATTGTAGTTCGTGTACGCGAGGTGACAAGTGCATGCTCGGACTTATTTGTGGAAAGCTAGCCTTTAGGGTTCTTAGGTCCTTATATTCACTGAGTATGAAGTTGTTCTTGATACGATCGAGTCTCCTATTAACTAGTTTCACCTCTACATACTTAATTAGAATTAATTGCTTGCGATTCAGTCTTATTGGCTATTAGACTCTTATTTGATTTAACTGAATTTTTTTACCTCTCCTATTGTTATGCTATCTTTTCATAACTGCCTATCATTATCTGAAGTTATTATTGTCTCATCCTATACTTGTTTAGTCTTGATTGAGGTTGCAATTATCTTTCCCCCGCTCATCCTTAATTGAATTTATGAATAACCCTCGTAATTGTTCAACCTTAAAAGAAGTTAGATATCCTATATCTCAGCTGACATAGCATTATTTGGAATTATTTGACTCATTTTAGCTTCCTTGTTGTTGAATCGTATATTGTGGAATCGTTGCTACATTTTAGTTTTCCCTTGTTAAGTTTTTCTCTTTACGCCTAGTATTCCTTACTGTGGATATTCCTTGTGAACGTGTTCTACTGTTTTTTTGTGATTTAAAGTTCTTGAGTTGATTTACTTGTTGTACTTTGTATTATTGTCATTGTTGCTGTTGTACTTGTTGTGGTGATGCTCGAGGTTTCTGCCGTGCTGTAACTGTTATCTCTGTTGGTTTCGCTGCATATTTACTTTGGGACTACGGAACGCTATTCCGGGAGATCCCGCTGTTCTGCATATTTACTTTAGGACTACAAAACGGTATTCCAGGAGACCCCCCTGCATATTTACTTTGGGACTACGGAACGGTATTTCGGGAGACCCCCCTGCATATTTACTTTGGGATTACAGAACAATATTCTGGAAGATCGCCCTGTTCTGCATATTTACTTTGGGACTACGAAATGGTATTCCTGGAGATCCCCCTTCTGCATATTTACTTTGGGACTACAGAACGGTATTTCGGGAGAACCCCCTGCATATTTACTTTGGGACTACGTAACGGTATTATGGGAGATCCCCCTGTTCTGCATATTTATATTAAGACTACGGAACGGTATTCCGGTAGACCCCCCATGTTCTACGTGCTGTCCATTCTTCTCCTGATGCTTACTAGCTGGAATGAACTATGTCAGGACACTTGCAAAAGCATACACATAGCTAAGCACCCTTATCGGATAAGAGGTTTTCTTGATATTGTTGAGTATAGATGCACACCCTTGTTTACTTGCCTTCTATGTGAGAATGGCTCTATTTGGCACGTGAGTCGTCAGTGCGGTTATGAGGTGTGATGAGGGCATAGGATGTTAAATGTTAGGGTTCAGGTATTGAGACCCGTGAGTTGTAATTTATCCGAGGTTCAGTACTTCGTGAAGGTTGTAGACTAAAATCTAATGTGAAAGCATTCATAGTTGCTGAGTTATTATTTGTCCTTGCTGTATCTGTGGTTTCGGATTTAGGTTGTGTTCCCGCTCCCTCTCCTGTGTCATTTTTATGGCATTGCACTGATAGTTGTCGTTTTGCCTTTCTTATCGTAATTTCTGTATTGTTAGTCATATTGCATAGTTTCATATAAAAATCATGCACTGTTGTTCCTATGCATATACTTGTACTGTTTATTAGACAAGTAGCTATCTTGACTGTTCCTCGTAACTACTCCACCGAGGTTAGTCTTGATATTTACTGGGCACCACTACTTTTGTACATTTTTGTACAGATCCAAGTATTTGCTTGTTAGTAGCTGTGCGGAGCATTGCCGTGGAGACTCAAGGTAAATCTGTTGCTGCTTTCACAGGATTCTGAGTAACCTTCCTATTTTCGCATTCACATTGATTTACTTATTACCAAACAGTTATATTTAGAAGTTGTTGTAAACTCTGTAGAGCTTATGACTTGTACTACCGATTTTAGAAAATTGTAAATTTTGTAGAGGCTTCTATTTCGAGACTGTTAAATTTTAATTATTATTGCTGTTATTCAGTACAAGTTAGGCTTACCTAGTCCCTAAGACTAGGTACCATCACGATACCCAACGGAGGGGAAATTGGATCGTGACAAAAAGTGTTCTGCCTAGTGACTACCACTTATGTGATCCAAATGTCGCTTCTGTGACACTGCATCTGCGGTAAATAACTCGTAGATGTGAAAATCCACTTATGTTATTCCCTTCTGCTTCCGTGGGCAAGCCTCTGCTTCTGTGGATCCGCTCATGTGGATTCCATTCACTCCTATGCCAGTGCTTCTACGCTCAAACGTTTGCTTCGGTAGATTCCCTCGCCCAGCAAGGGCTTTGCTTCTGCGACCTGCTTCTGTAGACTAGAAGATGCGCAAAAACCTTCACATGTGTGGACCTCATTACCCAGGCCCAAATCCGCTTTTGAACTCACCTGTTCACATCTGCGCACTCGCACCTATGGACCAAACATGCAAGTGCGAAAACACCAGACTACAATTGCCAATTTAACCTCAAATAAACCGAAACTCATCCGAAACTCACTCGAGCCCCCCAAGACCCCGCCCAATCATACCAAACTGTCCCAAAACATAAAACAGATCTACTCAAGATCTCAAATCACATAAAATGACATCAAAACCATAAATCGCACCCAAAGTCAAGCTTAATGAACTAATAAAACTTCCAACTTCCAAACTCATAACGAAACACGTTTAAGAACCTCGTAATGACCCTAAATTTTTCACACAAGTTTTGAATGACATAAAGAACCTATTCCAACTCCCCGAACAATAAATCGAATCCAATAATACCAAAGTCAACTACTAGTTAAGACTATGAACCTTCCAAACATTCGAATTTCCAACTTTCGCCAAATAGAGTCAAATCAACCTAGGAACCTCTAAATCCAAATTCGAATATATGCCTAAGTCCAAAATCACCATACAAATCTATTGAAACCATAAAAATACCATTCCGAGGGTGTTTATTCAAAAGTCAAATCTCAGTCAACTCTTACAACTTAATCTTTTATAAATGACACTAAGTGTTCCAAATCACTCCCAAACTTTTCCAAAGTCAAACCAATCAACTTCGTAAGCCACAAAATAGTAAAAAAATGTATGGGAAACATCAAATAGGGGAACGAGGCTCAAATACACAAAATGACCGACCGGGTTGTTACATTCTTCCCCTTTTAAACAAACGTTCATCATCAAACGAGTTTAGAAAACCTAAAATTCCAAAAGAGGTGGATATCTGTTGCACATATCATGCTCGGTCTCCCAAGTCGCCTCCTCGAGCGGTTGACCTCTCCACTGAACCTTCATTGATGCGATGTCCTTCGACCTTAACTTCCGAACCAGCCTATCCAAAATGGCCACTTGTTCCTCCTCAAAAGTCAAGTTCTCATCCAACTGCACTTAATTGAAATCTAATACAAGTGATTGATACTCATGATACTTCCGAAGTTTGGAAACATAAAACACCGGATTAACTCCCGACAAGCTGGGTGGCAAAGCAAGTCTACAACCCACCTCACCTACTTTCTGTAAAACCTCAAATGAACAAATATACTGAGGGCTCACCATTTCTTCCCGAAACTCATCACGCCTTTCTTGGGAGAAACTCTAAGAATTACCCTGTCACTCTCCGTGAAAGCTACATCGCGAACCTTCCTATCAACATAACTATTCTGTCTTGACTGCGCTATATAAAGCTGCTCCTAAATGAACTTCACCTTCTCCAAAGCATCAAGAACTATATCACTTTTGAACAACCTAGCCTCCCTAGGCTCAAACTAACCAATCAGATAATGACATCTCCTCCCATATAAGGCCTCGTATGAGGCTATATGGATACTCGACTAGTAGTTGTTATTTTGGGCGAATTCTACTAGTAGAAAATGATCCCACTGGCCCCCAAAAACAATGACACATGGTCTTAACATTTCCTCCAAGATCTGGATGGTCCTATCACACTGCCCAGTCCGTTTGAGGGTGAAATGCCGTACTCAACTCCACATGCGTGCCCAAATCACGCTGCATTGCTCTCCAAAAAATGCGAATAATTTGAGTGCCTAAATCTGAGATGATAGACACAGGCACGCCATGCAGGCGAACAACCTCTCTAAGATAAATTTAAGACAACTACTCAGAAGTTTAGGAAGTCATGATTGGAATGAAATGTGCTGACTTGGTCAGTCTGTCTACAATGAGCCACTCAACATCAAATCTCCTCCACGTATATGGCAACCCAACCACAAAATCTATAGTGATACGCCCCCACTTATACTTTGGTATATCTAACCTCTGAAGCACACCACCCAGTCTCTGATGCTCAGACTTGACTTCCTGACAATTCAAACACCATGTAACAAGCTCAACGATGTCCTTCTTCATCCTTCTCCACCAATAATGCTTCTTCAAATTACGATACATCTTCATAGCACCTGGGTGAATGGAATATCGTGAACTGTGAGTTTCCTCAAGAATCAACTCTCTTAAACCATCCACCTTAGGAACACAAATATAATCCTGAAGTCTCAATATCCCATCACCACCAATAGTCACCTCCTTGGCACCACCTCGCTGCACCGTGTCCTTAAGGACAAACAAGTGGGGATCATCATATTGATGAGACTTAATATGCTCAAACAAAGACGACTGTGACACAACACAACAAGAGCAAGTCTCCTGCTAGGCTCCAAAATATCCAGCCTCACAAACTTGTTGTTTAATGCTTAAACATCCATAGCTAACAGTCTCTCTACTACTGGAAAAATGCCAAACTCCCCATGCTTTCCGCCTTTCTACTCAAGGCGTCAGCTACTACATTGGCCTTCCCTTGATGATAAAGAATGGTGATATCATAGTCTTTCAATAGCTCCAACCATCTCCGTGGCCTCAAATTCAAATCTTTCTGCTTAAACAGATACATGCCATATAAGTAATACCCGCATATCTTTAGAGCGTGTATAATAGCAGCTAACTCCTAAGCATGCACCAAATAGTTCTTCTTATAGGGCTTCAGCTAGTGCGATGCATAGGTAATCACCCTACCTTCCCGCATCAATACACATCCAAGACTAACCCTCAAAGCATTATAATAGACTGTATAGGATCCTGATCCTGAAGGCAAAACCAACACTAGAGCCATAGCCAATTACATCTTGAGCTTCTAAAATCTCTCCTCACACTCATCTGACCACCTAAACAAAGTGCCCTTTTAAGTTTACTGAGTTAATATGGCTGCAATAGATGAAAACCCCTCCACAAAATGGTGATAATACAAAGCCAGGCCTAAGAAACTCCTAATTTCTGTAGCAATAGAAGGTCTGGGCCAGCTCTAAAATGCCTCAATCTTCTTCGGGTCTACCTTAATCTCTTCACTTGATATCACGTGACACAAGAATGGCACCGAGTCCAGCTAGAACTCTCAATTGGATAACTTTGCACATAACCTCTTCTCCCTCAAAATTTGAAACACAAACCTCAAATATAAGTCTTGCTCCTCAGCACTAAGGGAATATACCAAGTTATCGTCAATGAACACAATGACAAAAAGAATCCGGATATTGTTGGAACACATTGTACATAAAATCTATGAAGGGTTTTGGGGCGTTAGGAATCCCCAAAGACAACACTAAGAACTTATAATGCCCATAACGAGTCCTGAAAGCCATCTTGGGAATGTTCGAAATCCTGATCCTCAACTGGTGATACCTCGATCTGAAATAAATCTTCAATCCATATCATAGATCACATCAAAATCGACCATACTAAGAAATAAGAGATCAATAATGATCTCATATCCCCTAATAGTAACCAATAGGGATGGCAAACGGGGTGGTGCGGGTGCGGGTCAGTGCGGGTTGAAATACTTTTCATAAAAACTGATGAGGGGCGGGGCGGGTTGCGGGTCTATGCGCGTGTAAGGATTTTTCTTCTTATTTTGAGTTCCCTGTGATCACCATATGACCTATAAAACTTTCTTCTCAACAAATTGCTAATCCACATTGGGAAACGAAAATATAATCAATTTTTTTATTATATTAATAATAATTTTATGATATAGTTCACTAAAAATAATACGTTAATACTACTTAACGATATTTTAATAATCTGAAAATAATATTTTCACAACAACTAAGAAATAGTATTACAGTAACACTAGTTTACAAAGATTACACGCTATGTCATCATACATTGGTTTATTTGGATTCTTTTCATTCCAAATCACAATGCTAGAATCAATACCGTTTTTCTTTTTTAATTGAGATTCAGCACTTAAGAAAAAAAAAGAATTTTTAATTTTTTGATTGATTAAGTTGAAAATTCCAGCAAAATATAAAAAGGAAATAAGTAAACAAAATCGGAAAAAAAAATTAGTGCCAGGCGGGGCGGGGCGGGTGGATGCGGGTGAATGTGGGGGCGGGTGGATGCGGGTGAAAATACTATGACGGGCGGGGCGGGGTGGGGCGGGGCGGGGCGGGGCGGGGCGAGATCTTCGCGGGTTTATACGGGTTTCCCCCACAACCGCACCGCACCGCACCGCTTGCCATCCCTAGTAACCAAACAAGACCGACGTATACGATTTACCACAATAGAGTGACCAACCGGTGTAGATACATGAACATGAAAATCAAGAGAACTACGAGGCAAATCCTAATACGATGTAAAGTACGAAGACACATAGGAATATGTGGAACTAGAATCAAATAGAACTGATGCATCCCTATAACAAAATAAAACAATACCTGTAATAATTGCATTACAGGCCTGTGCCTCGAGTCTACCTGAAAATGCATAACAGCGGGCCTGACCACTACCGGCTGACCTCTACCTCTAGGACGACCCTTGACTGCCTGAGCTCCCCCTCTAGTTGGTGGGGATAGTGGTGTAGCAACCGGAACTGGAGTAAGTGCCTGGGAACCCAGTTGTGCTGCACCTCTGCCATGCCTTGGGCAATCCCTTTGGATATACCCTACCTATCCACACTCAAAAGAACCTCAAGATGAGAATGGCTGCTGAATCTGAGGCTGCTTCTGATAACCTGCGTACCCACTAGAAGAACCCTAGGCTGAAGAAGCATAGTAGGAGCTCGGTGCTTGTAATGCACTAAATGAAGACTGAACTAGAGCACCACGAGCGGGATGATAAGCTGAGGGAGAGGGCCTACTAGGACGACCTCTACCAGAATTGTCTCTAGCTTTAGACGAGGTACCACTGAATTTGGCGGAATACTGGAGCTTCTTGCCCCTCATCATAATGGTTTCCTTGCTCTGACTCCAAATACAATCAATCCTACATACTATGTCCATAACCTGATGAAATATAGTACCAGTCTCTGCCTTCCCGGCCATAGCAATCTTAATACCAAAATTTAGCCCCCCATTGAACCTCTTAACCTTCTAAACCTCGTTGGAAATCAGAAAAGCTATAGTACAAGATAGATCAGTAAGTCTCATTTCATTCTCAGTCACAGATTCCACCAACCCAAGATTCTGCTCCTATGCTCTGCCAAAGGATCACCATCATAACATGGAGGACCCATCTTCCTGAATCGATCAAACCTCTTTTGCTCCTCCTCACACATAGCGGCCTCCACCGAAAGTACCCCGATTTGTGCTAGACTCTCCACAAGACCAAATAAAGGAACAAGAGCATCCTAAATTACAAGGGTAGTAATAAACTCATTCGGGATTGAGCTAGTCCAACAGGCTCACCCTGGTCAAAGATCTGCTCCTCCAGTGGAGCTACCGATGGCTCCGCAATGACTTCCCAACCAGGGGCTCTAATTGTAGCGTGGGACCTGCCTCGACCTTGACTATGACCGCCTACAACCCTAGATTGAGGACTGCTACCTGTCTAACTGCTCCCGATGAATGTGTTGTCACCATCTGTGAGAGAATAGAAATTCAAAGATGTAAAGTCAGATCAATAAAGCCGCACGATAAAGAATTAAGAAGGGTAGTTTCCTATCATCCTATAGCCTCTCGGAGATAAGTACAGACGCCTCTATACCAATCCACAAGACTCTGCTAAACCCGCTCGTGACTCATGAGATCTACATAACCTAGAGCTCTAATACAACCTTGTTATTACCCAAAACCCCATCTCAAGGCCGTGAACGCGTCTAGCCAAACATGCTAAGCAAACCAACTCGAATTCTACAAATAAGGTCCATTTTCGTTATTTAATTGCAATATATAACAATAAAAGATGGAAATAGTCTTAAAATAGTAATAGTATATGAAAAAATCCAAGAACGGCCTAAACAAGGCCAATACAATACGCCCCAAGCCTAGGTGGAACCAGTACATGAGCTAACTACGGAAATGAGATCAAGTCTTTATACATGTCAAGATGCCAGAGATAAAATATACAAAAATATGTGAAAGGAACAAGGACTCGAGAGCTTCAAACTAGATCTTATGAGGTGCAACTCACCCCAAGTCTCTGTGATATCTCCCAGCTCAGTTAAGAAGCTCTGATAGGACCCATATGAGGATCTGCACAAAAAATATGTAGAAGAGTAGTATGAGTACACCACAATCGGTACCTAGTAAGTATCAAGTCTAACCTTGAAGAAGTAGTACTGAGGCTAGATGCTTCCAAATACTTACCACACAAGTGAGATAACAAAATTTAACAACTAAACAATAATTAATATCATGAATAACATGAGTCACAGATATCAATAATTGAAAAAAAATAGTTGGCAAACTTTCCTGGAACAGAAATAACCACAGCGCTGCTCGAATATCGAAATAGAAAATAGCGTGCTGAAATAACGGAGTCGGAGATCCCAATTAGCATATAAGGATGTCAAGTAACAAATAGCAGTTAAATAAATATATCAAAATAAGTCATTAGTAAGAATTCATGTCAACCAGTACAAGATCCATGTACCCCGATACACAATCCATGTATCAAGATAACCCGATACGTAATTCATGCACCGACCACGCTCCTAGGGCCCAAAGTAACATGGGTTATCACCTATTTCTTGAGGTACGAATCCAAATCCAAGTGGAAAAAAGGGGTATAATAGAATCCCTCATAAACCAATATCCGATTGTCATGTCCAATATGTCAAAATTGTATCTCACCCGCACGCTTAACCTTCGTGCCAAAATACTTAGTCCAAATCACGTATCCATTATTCAATATGTATGTATATCCTCAAGACTTAATAAATATCATACGGATATGTTCTCATGAAATCTCTATGTGACTACGCACAAGTAAGCAATTTAACATATCAAGAGTAAGTCCCCATGCCTTCATAATTCTATGCATTGTTTCTATAATGGATAAGAGAGAAAAAGTAGTCACATACGCCAAATAAATCATGAATCGAATGAGCACATAGTCAAACAAAGCATAAAATATTCTAATTTCTACTGCGATCATGATATAAACTCGATGAATGCATATACGCTCCTCACAACGTATATAAACCACCCCCAACACCCTAAACATATAGCCAACAAGTAAAATCCTAGGGTTTTTGTTCTTATAAAGGTTAGCCAAGAGACTTGCCTCCATCTGGTAGCCTCTAATCTCCAAAAATAGCATTTTCTCTGAAACCAACCTCGGAACGAGCCGAATCTAGCTAAATAAAACTCAATAATGTCAAACAAGGCCATAGAAATCAAACCCAAACAATAAAGATTGAATCTTTAATCATTTGCACAAAGTAAACCCAGACCGGCCTCCCAGAACCCGATAAAATTTACAAATTTCGAACTCCCATTCAAATACGAGTCTAAATACACACGTTTTATCAAAAACCTGCTCAAAATCGGGGTTCAAATCTCGATAATTCTTTTTCCAAAAATTCCTTACAACCCCCCAATTCGTCCTTTAGATTTCATCTACCAAAGGCCAAAATCAGAGATGGAATCATGAAATAAAATCAATTCTAAGTTAAGAACACGTATCCAGTCTATGTGGTGAAAATAGCATAAAATATTTCCCCAATGCGAGCTCATATTCTCAAAAGTATGATAAAATAAGCCAAACCCTCTTTTAAAGTGTCCTGCCCAGTGACTATCGCTTCTGTAGTTCAAATTAGGGCTGCTTATCGGGCGTATTGGGCGGTTATTTACTCTTAATGGTTATCGGCTTTTTAATGTATTAATCCGTTAGCCACCCGATAAGATATCGGGCGGATTGGTATCAGTTTAGCTCTTATCGGGCGATTATCGGGCGGTTTATCGGCCTAGCATACATATTCACAAATCAAAATTATCCTCAACTAGGTACTGCCATACTGAAGTTATTCAAATCTCAAATGTTTATCCAGCAGTTTTCATCTTTTGGTTCACTTCAAAGCAACTTACTTCTAAAAGGTTGAAACTCCTTTTGTAGCTCTTGTAAGCTTTGGTAAGGTCACACAGGAACAGAAATACATGGTTGGAACTTTTGATTTGAAATTGTATTCTTGGGATGAGTTCTTGCTACTGGTGAGTTACTTGGAGCTATCATTACAGTTACATCTTCCTCCTTTTTGTTTATGGTAGAGAAACATTCTTCACTGGTTGAAATTCTTCCTGGATTTCCCACTTCCTAGCTTTTTCCTTTCTTAATAACTTTTAGTAGAGTGTGTGTGTGTATGTATATATATTTATATATGTCAAACAAGGAAGGCCTACTTATCTTATACTAATTTCTACTACTTTCTGTCCTTTTTGTTCTAATTCACATTTCAACTATGATTTTGTCTTTTGATTATTTAGGAATTAGGAATGCGTTAGTTTTAGTCTTAGAGAATAGATAGACTATAGACTATAGAGACAGAACAGAGACGGGTTTGTTTTTGATTATTCAAGTTTAAGGGCTTTTGTTTTTTTATATTTAATATATATAAATAAAAATAAATTATATATATATATATATATATATATATATATATATATATATTTATTCTTAACGGGTTTAGAGGATTATCCGCTAAGAAAATTGAATAATCCGCCCCCAAACCGATAAGTCGTTAATAAAAAGAATTCAATCCATTCCCCGTTCGTTAAGCCGTTAAGCCATTACCAGTAAGCCATTAAGCTTCGGTTTGGTTCGGTTTTTGGTTTCGGATCGGTTTTGAACACCCCTAGTTCAAATGTTCCTTCTGCGACACTGCATCTGCGGTAAATACCTCACAGGTGCGTAAATCCACTTAATTCTACCCTTCCGCTTCTACGGACAAGCCTCTGCTTCAATAGACAAGCCTCTGCTTCTACGGATCCGCTCATAAGGAATTCCCTTCACGCCAGCGCTAGTACATCTGGGCTCTAACGTCCGCTTCTCCAGACTCATCTACCCAGCTAGGACTTCGCTTCTGCAACCAAAAGACCACTTGCATGGACTCGCAGACATACATAAACCTTTGCATCTGCAGACCTCACTGGCCCAGGCCCAAATCTGCTTCGGCGCTCACCTTTGTGTATCTGCGCACTTGCACATGTGGACCAAACCACGTAGGTGTGAAAACACCAGACCAGAACTACTGATTCAACCTCAAATGATCCGAAACCCTTCAAAAACTCACCCAACACCACGTCCAATCATACCATCATACCAAATAGTCCCAAAACATAAAACGGACCTATTCGAGATCTAAAATCACACAAAATAATATCAAAACCGTAAACTGCACCTTAATTCAAGCTTGGTGAACTAATCAAACTTCCAACTTCCAAACTCATGCAAAAATACGTCTAATAAACTTGGAATGAACCCTAGTTTTGCACACAAGTTCTAAATGACATAACGAACCTATCACACCTAGAATAACTAACCGAACCCGATAACGCCAAAGTCAACTCCCCGTCAAACCTATGAACCTTCCAAACCTTCAAGTTTCAAACTTTCGCTAAATAGAGCTAAATCAAACTAGGAACCTCAAAATCTAAATCTGGACATACGTGTAAGTCCAAAGTCACCATACAAACCTATTGAAATCATCAAAACACCATTCCGAGGTCATTTACATAAAAGTCAAGCCTCAGTCAACTCTTACAACTTAAGCTTCCATGAGTGACAATACATGTTCCAAATCACTCTAGAATCTTACCCAAGTCAATTCAATCAACTCCGCAAGTCACAAAAGAATAAACACACATACAAGAAACATAAATTAGGGAAATGCCAAAAAGATGTTGATATCTACTGTTACACACCTGTACTTTCATCTAGAATGCGTAGTAAGTGGATCAATATAAGCTGGAGAGTTTAAGGACCTTTATAAAGATAATGATTGTCACACCTCCTTTTTTACAACACAACCCCGAAGGATAGTATATAAGGGAGTTTTTCCACTTTAAGTGACATTATTCGAAATGGAATTATTTATTCAATTCAGAGTCGCCACTTGGGATAGGTTTGTTTCTGGTGTCCCAAGTCACCGGTTTATTTTAAATCCCAAATCGAGGAAGATATCGACTTTCCTTTTGAAGTCTGCGAACCAGAAATTTTAAATAAGGAATTCTGTTAACCCGAGGGAAGGTGTTAGGCACCCCCGGATTCCGTAGTTCTAGCACGGTCGCTTAAACTATTACAATTGGCCCATTATCTGATTTTAACACATGTTTTAAACTATGATGCCATTTTGAACTATTAACCGCTTTTAATTAATTTTAAAGAAGATTGAACGTCGTCTAAAACATGTCTTTGGATTGCGTCACATGAAATGCACCCGCAATCCGAAACACATTTTATTCAATGTTTTAGGATTTGGATTTGGGTCACATGAAATGCACACCCGAGTTTAGGAAGGTAGTATTATTAAAATAACGCGCCTAAAGCAACTAACGTGTTGTTAACTTTGCGAGGGCCATGAAAATTCGCTAAATGGCACGCCTCGAGTTCTAAGTATTTTAAAGGAAATAATTAAAAGAGGGCCACACATTTGTGATTTTATTTGGCACGACGCACCTCAATTCCGTTTTTTAAAGGATGTCCTAACTAAAATTCGGGAGGGCCATGAACTATTATTATCTATTATAGCTGCCTCCGTTCTAATAAATGGACTTAATTAACTAACACTAAATATAGTTAAGGTTCTAATTAATTAATTAAAGGTTTACATGGGAAAAAGCCAATTATTTTAAGCAAAGGGGCTTGGCCCAACACAAACATACCAATGGTCCAAAAAAAAATGATGACTCGAGTCCTGTTAAAAGGGGACTGTCACGCCTGGGCCTGAGATTGAGCCCAAACTCGAGCAAGGACAGCTTTCAATAATGACAAGGTCCTTAGCTCGAGTCCGCAATTCAACTCAAAGGCCAGCCCTTTTACATTTCAATTTTCAGCCACCAGACCCAAAGGAACAACCATCAAGACATAAAGCCTTCAAAGCTTTTGGGCCTGAATTAGGCCCAGTCTTGGCGGAACAGGAGCTCAGCGACAGGTCTTACCCAGGGATCGAATCCTGAAGGCCAAACACAATTCCAAAAAAAACATTGAATTCAAAGCATCACAATATCTGGCATTCATTCTCACAATTAGAAGTGACTTGAGCTATTCAAAGCATAAGTGTTTACACTTTCAGAAAAAAAAATCTCATAGAAAAGGTTTGAGAAGCAATTGTTAGAATCTGATGAAGTAACACAAACGCTAAACAATGAATCATTTGACCAAGAAAGGTTACTGGATCTAAACCTTGTTCAAACTTCACTCTAAATATAACTAAACATGTTTGATTCTACTACACATCTAGCCATGTAACAATGTTTAACAAGTATAACAAAACCTTCAACAATTTGAACAAAAGACAGCAGGACTCTCAAAATTAATGGTCATTTCAACCACAAGCAGACCTCAGGGATTAAACAGACAGGACTAACAGATTCTGCATAAGAGTCCTATTACAAGTTTGATAGAAATTTCAAAATAGACTAAGAAGGAAACATGTAGAGCTAAAAATCAACATAACAAACTAACTAAAACTAAGAAGAAGACAACACCTGGTAGAAGGGAAAGTTCCCTGGCTACCCCCTTAACATTTTAAACCCAATTCAAGCATGAGATTAATACCCCAAAACAGTGATTATTCATATCAAATAAGGAGGAAACAACTCACTACATTTAGACCTATTCAAAACCATTATTGCAAGAGTCCAACAGTCCAAAATTACTTAAACATTAAAATTTAGCTAATCAATAGGAGCTAACTGAACTACATTGAATCAAATGAATGAACATATCAAAATCATGGAAGGTGAGCATTGCTTTTATTTCATCCTCAAATTGAGAGCTACATCGTAAGAGAGTTAGGTTTGGTACTTGGATGTAGAAGAAACAAAAGAAAAGGATAAAGGATCAACAACTACAGAGCAGTAATCAGCAGTTTTCAACCAGTTATGAACCCAGAAAGTGAAGTAAAAAGCCCAGAAAAACAGTTTCAATCCAAGCAAATGAACCAGAAGACCTTGACTTGACTTGATTTCAACTCATTTTCACTAATCAGCTACCCAGAAATTGCCTTAGTTTAGGTGAAAACTCAGAAATCGCCTCTAGAACTCAATGAAACAGTACCCTTTTTTTAGTAATTTTCAGCCGCCTAGGATTTTCAGGATTTCTTAGTTCTTCTCTTTCTCCATTCAGCTGCAAGTAACTATGCCTTTATAGGCAAGTTACTAGGGCAACCTTAGGGATTTAGTTTTTCACTTTAGACCTTTTTGAATTTCCTTTTTTGCTTAAAGACCCCTGAATTACTGACCCGTGGATCAAGTTAAAGTCTAAAATTCCCTAGAAGACCCCTACTAGAAGCTTCTAAATCAGTTACCCAAGATTCCCCCTTCCTAAACTTCCTAAATTACCCCCCCCCCCGAAGTTCCCTGTTTTTACCTCTTAATTTTAATCTTCGACAAACTAAATAGGCATGGGTCAATTTGACCCCCACGACCCAGCCCCAAACTTGGGCTTGCAACTCGGACTGATTTCCCTTTTTATTTAGGCTTGCTAGGCTAGACTGAAAACCCTTCTTGGGCTTCTGATTTTCAAGGTCTGAGTTCAACTGAACTCAGACAAAGCCATACATCCCCAAAGCTTGCTGAGTCACAACGATTTTAAAAATTTGAGTTCCCAAAGAAAGGTAGAGACAGAGAAGCCCAACACAGTATGAAACTCACAACCAGCAAACAAACATAAAATATATGCAAGCACAAGTGACTTGAAGAAATAAAGGAAACAAGAACCAAAAAAAGAATAAAATAAAGAAAACAAGAAACTGAGAAGAGCCCTAGAAAAATCAAAAAAGAAATTTAAATATCGAAAGCACAAAGAGAGAAATACCTATGGAATCCAATTAACTTCAAAATCTTCAGTAACAAAGACGGCTCGAACTCGAACTCCGATGAATCCAAAAGCTCGACCAAGTGATGAGAATTGCCATACAAATACTAGCTGAATCTTTCGTTCCTGGCTAATGATTTATGCAGCAATCATCATCGCGTGTCAAGAGGAAATTGAACTGAGGCAAGAAATGAGAAACTCAGAAACCACTGTCCGAACTTGGACCAAGTCCAAGGAAAGTCTTCTTGATTGTTCGAACCAAAGTTATTTCGTTGAAAAGCTGAGTAATCCACATAGTATTGACTACAGGTTGAAGATTTAATCCGAAAGATTTGGGAAAAAGAAGAAAAGTTTGGATTTTTATTCTTTGATCCGAAATTCAGAAGAATCTAGTGATCTTTTGGAGAAACTGGTGGCGGGACATGAAAGAGGAGACGGTGGGTGTGACGACCCAAAGGGTCATCACCTATTTTCTTACTCATCCCGTGCTTCCGAGGCCTCGAAAACCTCATTTAGGGTTGCCTCAATTTGCGTGCGCAGTCCGGGCATGTAGCCAGAAAGCTTTAATATGAATTCTGTGTGAAAAATGCTAAATTTTGATATTAATATGAATATATTTGACTTCGGTCAACATTTTTGGTAAACGGACCCGGACCCGTGATTTGACGGTCCAGGAAGGTCCGTAGAAAAAAATGGGACTCGGGCATATGCCCGGAGTCGAATTCCGAGGTCTAGAGCTCGAGAAATGAATTTTTCTGTGAAATTATTTTTCTGAGATTACTAAGGAAATTGGAAATGAAATTTGATTAAAAGACTCTGGTATCGGGCTCGTATTTTGGTTTCGACTCTTGGTACAAGTCTTATATATGGTTTAAGCGCTTTCTGTAAAATTTGGTTGAAAACAGACGTCGTTTGACGTGTTTCGGACTTGAAATGGAAATTTGATGCCTTATGAAAATTTCAAAGAAAAACATGAGTTTTGAGGCTTGATTCGATGTATATGATGTTATTTTGGCGAATTGATCGCACGGATAAGTCCATAGGATGTTTTTGAGGTTGTGTGCATAATTGGTTTGGAGCCCCGAGGGCTCGGGTGAGTTTTTGATAGGCGTCGGATTGCATTTTTCACTTTTGGAAAGACCTGGTATCAGTTATCTGCAGGATTCGCATTTACAAAGCCTGGATTCGCAAATGCGTAGGTCCAGCTATCGCAAATGCGAAACCAGCCCAGGCAGACCAAGGTTGGCAAATGCGAAGCCAAACTCGCAAATGCGATGGTCACTAGTTCGCAAATGCGAGACCAGTTTCGCAAAAATGCGAAGGTCCCTTGGTAGACCTGAGTTTGCAAATGCGAACAGAAATTTCGCATTTCCCAAGCCTGCAGGGTTCGCAATTGCGAACCCAATTTCGCATTTCCCATATCCGAGGCCCAGCAAATTTTATACTTAGTCGAATTTTCATCACTTTTCACCATTCTTTCCAAACCCAAACACCATAGGCGATTTTTCAAGAACAATCTTCATCCCAAATCATTTGTAAGTCGATTTTTACTCAATTCTTTCAATCTTTAACATCATTTAACATGTTTTCCACTTAAAATCAAGGATTTTCATGGGTGAAATTGGGGTTTTTGGGTAGAACCTAGGTTTTCTAAAAATTGGGGATTTGGACCTCGGTTTGAGGTTCGATTTCAAAACAAATTACATATTTGAATTCGTGGCGGAATGGGTAACCGGGTTTTGGTCCGAACCTCGGGTTTTGACCACGTGGGCCCGGGGGCATTTTTGGAATTTTTGGGAAAAACTTGGGAAATTTATTTTTTATGCATTCAAATTGATTCATATAGTGTTTATTAAAGTAATTGAGAAATTTGTGATTAGATTCGAGCGAATTGGAGGTGGAACCGCGGGGTAAAGCGATAGTTGAGGATTAAGTAGAATTCAAGGCTTTGAGGTAAGTGTTTGGTTTTACCATAGCTTGAGGGGATAGGAGTTGAGTCTTGTTTGCTAATTACTAAATGATCGAGTACGATGTATAGGCATGGTGACAAGTACCTATACATTGGTGTCTAGTATGACCGTGAGTCCTCATAATGTGATTATTATGATTTGGTTGTGATTTCCGTGTTTATTGGAGGATTTCTATATGATGTGAATAACATGTGAACGATGATATGATCATTTGATTCCTAGGAGCATTGGCTCGAATTGTGATACGAATATTGAAAGTATATGAAATGACTTGATTCTTTGGAGCGTTGGCTCAAAATGGTAAAGTGGTTTATATCGTAAGAAATGAAAGAAAGAGAAAGCATTGTTGGTATTTCCCTTGTCGGGACGTTGTATTGAACTTGTTGGTTTCTTTTCTCTTGCCGAGATTCCTTCCAATATTTGTTTTATTTTATGCCCCTTATTTGTGACTATTGTTTTGGGAGCTAGACTGTCGAATGATATGGATCGGGTTGCATGCCGCAACAATGATAAATGATAAATGATATTTGAGGATCGGGTTGCGCGCCGCAACAATGTTAAATGAGATATGAGGATCGGGTTGCGCGCCGCAACAATGATAAATGATAAATGATATGGGTCGGGTTGCACACCGCAACAATGGTATTTGTGGATCGAGTTGCACGCCGCAACAATGGTAATTGTGGACCGGGTTGCACGCCGCAACAGTTATTGGTATAAATGTGTTTATATTGAGTATTGGTTCGTTGTTCATCGTAAATTTAGTTACTCTGGATTACTGTTAATATTGCCATCTCCCCATAGCATGTTTCCCCTCCCATATTGTTAATTGTTTGGTATTTCGATTCCGTTGTATATTTATAATTGCATAGGTTTATGTGGTGTCCAGACTAGCCTCGTCACTACTTCGTCGGGGTTAGGCTAGATACTTACCAGCACATGGGGTCAGTTTTGCTAATGCTACACTCTGTGCATTTTTGCACAGGTCCAGGTTTTGAGGAGCAGCAGCAACATTAGCACGGGAGCAGGCTTTCATTATCACGAGACCGAGGTAGCCTTGCAGGCGTCCGCATGCCCGGCGTCTCTCCCTTATTTTCTTTTCTATACTGTTGCCTCCTTGTTTTCGAGACAAACAGTTTATATGTTTCTTTCAGACCTTTGTATTTAGTAAACTCTTAGCAGTTCGTGAGTAATGTGACACCAGTCTTGGGTAGAGGCTATTGTTGACTGTTCCGCGTTTTGACTTAGATCATGATTCAGACTTCCGCTATTATTATTAAATTTCATGTTCTATATTGATGTTATAAATTGTTAAAAGATTTGTTAGCAATGGAAGAGTAAATGAGTAGGTTTGCCTAGCTACCACGAGTAGGCGCCATCACGACCCCGAGTGCGGGAAATCCGGGTCGTGACAAGTTGGTATCAGAGCACTAGGTTACATAGGTCTCACAACTCACGGACAAACTCAGTAGAGTCTGAGGGGTCGGCACGGAGACGTCTGTACTTGTTCCCAAGAGGCTATTGAGTTAGGAAAAATCTCTCATTTGTTCCTTCTTGTCGTGCGATTTGGTTTGTCAATGCTGATTGAATTTCTACTCTGTTCTTTCGCAGATGGGGAGAACACGCGCTTCCTCATCTACCGATCAACAGTCCGAGCCCCAAACAGCTCCCGCTAGGGGCAGAGGACGTGGCCATGCTAGGGGCCGAGGTAGGGGCAGGGCTCAGCCCCAAGCAGCAGCACCAGTGGCGGAGCCTCAGGTTGACCTTGAGGAGGAGGCTTCTGCCCCAGCCGTAGCAGTTCCGGTGGGCCCAGCTCAGGTCACAGAGGGGTTTATTGCTACCCCAGTTCTTCAGGATGCTTTGGCCCGGTTGGTGGGCCTCATGGAGAGTGTCACCCGAGCAGGATTGCTTCCTGTAGCACCACCACTTCTTAGGCTGGGGGAGGGGCCCAGACTCCCGCTGGACGTACTCCGGAGCAGGTAGCTCCCCAAGGTCAGATTCCAGCAGCTCAGCCAGCTACGACAGTTCAGCCGAGGGTAGTTGCACAGGCCGGCGATGGAGCGGCTATGTCCGCAGATGCTTTATGGAGGCTGGACAGGTTTACCAAGCTCTTCACTGCTACATTCAGCGGAGCTTCTTCTGAGGACCCCTGGGATTTCTTATATAGCTGCCACGAGGTTCTTCGGAACATGGGCATTGTGGAGTCCAATGGAGTTAATTTTGCTGCCTTTCGTCTATCTGGATCCGCCAAGACTTGGTGGAGGGATTTCTGTTTAGCCAAACCAGCAGGGTCGCCGTCTTTGACTTGGAATCAGTTTTCAGAGTTGTTTCTGGAGAAGTTTCTCCCTGTTACTCAGAGGGATGCTTATCGGAGGCAGTTTGAGCGCCTCCAGCAGGGGTCTATGACAGTCACTTAGTATGAGACCAGGATTATCGATCTAGCTCGCCATGCCCTTGTCATACTCCCCACTGAGAGGGAGAGGGTGAGGAGATTTATTGATGGTTTGATCCAGCCTATTCGTCTTTAGATGGCCAGAGAGGCGGGGAGTGATATTACTTTTCAGGAGGCGGCCAATGTGGCCCGGAGGATCGAGATGGTTCTGCCACAGGGGGGTGGTCATAGAACAGACAAGAGACCCCGTCACACAGGTCGGTTCAGTGGTGCCTCATCTGGGGGCAGGGATTCTTATGATAGGGGTCAGCCTTCCAGGCCTTTCCAGTCAGCCCTCCAGGTTTCTCAGGGTGCCCCAGGTGATCGTGGTTCCCGTGGGCATTATTCTGATCAGCAGTCACTCAGTGCACCGCCAGCTCCCATCAGTGCACCGCCACTTCAGAGTTTTCGTGGAGGTCATTCGGGTCGCCAGGGCCAGCTACAACGTTCGGAGGGATGTTATGAGTGTGGTAAGTATGGTCACATCACGAGAGCTTGCCCGAGATTGAGGGGTACTCAGTCTCAGCAGCAGGGTCCCCGTCCTATGATTCAGGCACCAGATGCCCCACAGCCAGCCAGAGGTGGAGGCAGAGGTCATAGAGGTGGAGGTAGAGGCCATAGAGGTGGAGCTCAGACCGCCAGGGGCGGAGGTCAGCTAGCAGCAGATCGACCTAGGGATACAGCTCAGGGTGGTGGGGCCCCGCCCCGTTGCTATGCTCTCCAGGCTAGACTAGAGGCAGAGGCCTCAGATGCGGTGATCACAGGTACGGTTCTGGTTTGTGATCGAGGTGCTTCGGTACTATTTGATCCAGGGTCTACGTATTCATATGTTTCCTCTTATTTCGCACCATGCTTGGTTATGCCTAGTGATTCTTTGGGTATTCCTGTATATGTGTCTGCACCGGTGGGTGACTCTATCGTGGTCGACCGAGTCCATCGTTCGTGTGTTGTAGTGATTGAGGGTCTTGAGACCCGTGTAGACTTGTTACTCTTAGATATGGTGGACTTTGATATCATTCTGGGTATGGATTGGCTATCACCCTATCACGCTATCTTGGACTGCCATGCCAAGACTGTGACTTTAGCTTTACCGGGTATGCCTCGCTTAGAGTGGAGAGGGACTCCAAGTCATTCTACCCGTAGTGTCATATCGTACGTGAAGGCTCGACGTATGGTCGAGAAGGGGTGCCTGGCCTATTTGGCCTATGTTCGTGATTCCAATGCTGAGGTGCCTTCCATAGACTCTGTGCCTGTTGTCCTGGAGTTTCCCGATGTCTTTCCTTCAGACCTGCCGGGTATGCCACCCGACTGGGATATAGATTTCTGTATTGACTTGGTTCCGGGCACTCAGCCCATTTCTATTCCGCCGCACAGAATGGCCCCGCCGGAGTTGAAGGAGTTAAAAGAACAGTTGCAGGATTTGCTGGAGAAGGGTTTCATTAGACCCAGTGTGTCTCCTTGGGGTGCGCCGGTGTTATTTGTCAAGAAGAAGGATGGGTCAATGAGGATGTGTATTGATTACCGACAATTGAACAAGGTAACGGTCAAGAATAAGTACCCACTGCCGAGGATTGATGATTTGTTNATCCGAGAGATTAGCCGAGATTTATATCCGGGAGATTGTTCGCCTTCATGGTGTGCCGGCATCTATCATTTCGGATCGGGGTACGCAATTTACCTCGCGCTTCTGGAGAGCAGTTCAGCGAGAGTTGGGCACACGGGTCGAGTTGAGCACAGCATTCCATCCCCAGACGGACGGTCAGTCCGAGCGGACTATTCAGATTTTGGAGGATATGCTCCGGGCTTGTGTTATTGACTTTTGGGGCTCATGGGATTAGTTCTTGCCTTTAGCGGAGTTTGCCTACAACAACAGCTACCAGTCGAGCATCGAGATGGCTCCTTATGAGGCCTTATATGGTAGGCGGTGTCGGTCTCCGGTTGGATGGTTCGAGCCGGGAGAGGCTCGGTTGATAGGTACAGATTTAGTTCAGGAGACCTTGAACAAGGTCAAGATCATTCAGGACAGACTTCGTTCAGCTCAGTCTAGGCAAAAGAGTTATGCAGATCGTAAGGTTCGAGGTGTAGCTTTCATGGTTGATGAGCGGGTGTTGCTCCGGGTGTCGCCTATGAAGGGCCTGATGAGATTTGGGAAGAAGGGCAAGCTTAGCCCTAGGTACATTGGTCCGTTTGAGGTTCTTGATCGAGTGGGAGAGGTGGCTTATAGACTTGCATTGCTACCTAGCTTATCAGCCGTGCATCCAGTTTTCCATGTGACCATGCTTCGGAGGTATCACGGCGATCCTACCCATGTATTAGACTTCAGCACTATCCAGTTGGACAAGGACTTGTCCTACGAGGAGGAGCCGGTAGCTATTCTAGACCGGCAGGTCCGTCAGCTGAGATCCAGGGGTTTTCCTTCCGTTCGTGTTTAGTGGAGAGGTCAGCCCCCTGAGGTATCGACCTGGCAGTCCGAGTCTGATATGCGGAGCCGTTATCCCCATCTTTTCCCCGACTCAGGTACTTTCTTTTGTCCGTTCGAGGACGAACGGTTGTTTTAGAGGTGGAGAATGTGACGATCCAAAGGGTCATAACCTATTTTCTTACTCATCCCGTGCTTCCGAGGCCTCGAAAAACCTCATTTAGGGTTTCCTCGATTTGTGTGCGCAGTCCGGGCGCATAGCCAGAAAGCTTAAATATGAATTCTGTGTGAAAAATGCTAAACTTTGATATTAATATGAATATATTTGACGTCGGTCAACATTTTTAGTAACCAGACCCAGACCCGTGATTTGACGGTCCCAGAGGGTCCGTAGAAAAATATGGGACTCGGGCATATGCCCGGAGTCGAATTCCGAGGTTTAGAGCCCGAGAAATAAATTTTTCTGTGAAATTGTTTTTCTGAAATTACTAAGGAAATTTGAAATGAGTTTTGATTAAAAGACTGTGGTATCGGGCTCGTATTTTGGTTCCGACGCCCGGTACAAGTCTTATATATGGTTTAAGCGCTTTCTGTGAAATTTGGTTGAAAACGGACGTCGTTTGACGTGTTTCGGACTTGAAATGGAAATTTGATGCCTTATGAAAATTTCAAAGAAAAACATGAGTTTTGAGGCTTGATTCGATGTATATGATGTTATTTTGGAGATTTGATCGCACGGATAAGTCCGTAGGATGTTTTTGAGGTTGTGTGCATAATTGGTTTGGAGCCCCGAGGGCTCGGGTGAGTTTTGGATAGGCTTCCGATTGCATTTTTCACTTTTGGAAAGACCTAGTATCAGTTATTTGCAGGATTCGCAAATGCGAAGGTCCAGCTATCGCAAATGCGAAGGCTGGTTCGCAAATGCGAAACCAGCCCAGGCAGGCCAAGGTTCGCAAATGCGAAGCCAAACCTCGCAAATGCGATGGTCACTGGTTCGCAAATGCGAGACCGGTTTCGCAAATGCGAAGGTCCTTTGGTAGACTTGAGTTCGCAAATGCGAACGGAAATGTCGCATTTCCCAAGCCTGCAGGGTTCGCAATTGCGAACCCAACTTCGCATTCCCATATCCGAAGCCCAGCAAATTTTATACTTAGTCGAATTTTCATCACTTTTCACCATTCTTTCAAAACCCAAACACCATAGGCGATTTTTCAAGAACCATCTTCATCCCAAATCATTTGTAAGTCGATTTTTACTCAATTCTTTCAATCTTTAACATCATTTAACATGTTTTCCACTTAAAATCAAGGATTTTCATGGGTGAAATTGGGGTTTTTGGGTAGAACCTAGGTTTTCTAAAAATTGGGGATTTGGACCTCGGTTTGAGGTCCGATTTCAAAATAAATTACATATTTGAATTCGTGGGGGAATGGGTAACCAGGTTTTAGTTCGAACCTCGGGTTTTGAGGCCCGGGGGCGATTTTGGAATTCTTGGGAAGAACTTGGGAAATTCATTTTTTATGCATTCAAATTGATTCATATAGTGTTTATTAAAGTAATTGAGCAATTTGTGATTAGATTGAGCGAATTGGAGGTGGAACCGCGGGGTAAAGCAATAGTTGAGGATTAAGTGAATTTCAAGGCTTTGAGGTAAGTGTTTGGTTTAACCCTAGCTTGAGGGAATATGAGTTGAGTCTTGTTTTCTAATTGCTAAATGATCGAGTACGATGTATAGGCATGGTGACGAGTATCTATACATTGGTGTCTAGTATGACCGTGACTCCTCATAATGTGATTATCATGATTTGGTTGTGATTTCCGTGTTTATTGGAGGATTTCTATATGTTGTGAATAACATGTGAACGATGATATGATCATTTGATTCCTAGGAGCATTGGCTCGAATTGTGATACGAATATTGAAAGTATATGAAATGACTTGATTCTTTGGAGCGTTGGCTCAAAATGGTAAAGTGGATTATAACGTAAGAAATGAAAGAAAGAGAAAGCGTTGTTGGTATTTCCCTTGTCGGGACGTTGTATTGAACTTGTTGGTTTCTTTTCCCTTGCCGGGATTCCTTCCAATATTTGTTTAGTTTTATGCCCCTTATTTGGGNGCCGATGCTCTGAGTAGGAAGTCAGCCAGCATGGGTAGTCTTGCTTATATTCCGGTCAGTCAGAGGCCATTTGCCTTGGATGTTCAGGCTTTAGCCAATCAATTCGTGAGACTGGATGTTTCTGAGCCCAGTCGAGTGTTAGCCTACACGGTCGCTCGTTCTTCATTATTGGAGCGTATCCGTGATCGGCAATTTGATGATCCCCATTTATGTGTCCTTAGAGACACGGTGCAGCGACGAGGTGCCAAGCAAGTTGCTTTAGATGCGGATGGAGTTTTGAGATTGCAGGGGCGAGTTTGTGTGCCCAATGTGGATGGGCTTCGAGAGTTGATTTTAGAAGAGGCCCATAGCTCCAGGTACTCTATTCACCCTGGCGCCGCGAAGATGTATCAGGATTTGCGGCATCACTATTGGTGGCGTAGAATGAAGAAGGATATTGTAGCATATGTGGCTCGTTGTTTGAATTGTCAGCAGGTTAAGTACGAGCATCAAAGTCCCGGTGATTTGCTTCAGAAGATTGAACTCCCCGAGTGGAAGTGGGAGCGGATTACCATGGATTTTGTTACTGGACTTCCGTTGACTCGGAAGAAGTTTGACGCGATATGGGTTATTGTGGATAGGCTGACCAAGTCAGCGCATTTCATTCCTGTAGCAGTCTCCTACTTATCCGAGAGACTAGCTGAGATTTACATCTGGGAGATTGTTCGCCTTCATGGTGTGCTGGCATCTATCATTTCGGATCGGGGTACGCAGTCTACCTCGCGCTTTTGGAGAGCAGTTCACCGAGAGTTGGGCACACGGGTCGAGTTGAGCACAACATTCCATCCCCAGACGAACGGTCAGTCCGAGCGGACTATTCAGATTTTTGAGGATATGCTCCGGGCTTGTGTCATTGACTTTGGGGGCTCATGGGATCAGTTCTTGCCTTTAGCGGAGTTTGCCTACAATAACAGCTACCAGTCGAGCATCCGGATGGCTCCTTATGAGGCTTTATATAGTAGACGGTGTCGGTCTCCGATTGGATGGTTCGAGCCGGGAGAGGCTCGGTTGATAGGTACAGATTTAGTTCAGGAGGCCTTGGAAAAGGTCAAGATCATTCAGGACAGACTTCGTTCAGCTCAGTCTAGGCAAAAGAGTTATGCAGATCGTAAGGTTCGAGATGTAGCTTTCATGGTTGGTGAGCGGGTATTGCTTCGGGTGTCGCCTATGAAGGGCGTGATGAGATTTGGGAAGAAGGGCAAGCTTAGCCCTAGGTACATTGGTCCGTTTGAGGTTCTTGATCGAGTGGGAGAGGTGGCTTATAGACTTGCATTGCCACCTAGCTTATCAGCCGTGCATCCAGTTTTCCATGTGTCCATGATTCGGAGGTATCACGACGATCCTACCCATGTGTTAGACTTCAGCACTGTCTAGTTGGACAAGGACTTGTCCTACGAGGAGGAGACGATAGCTATTCTAGACCGGCAGGTCCGTCAGCTGAGATCCAGGAGTTTTCCTTCTGTTCGTGTTCAGAGGTCAGCCCCCTGAGGCATCGACCTGGGAATCCGAGTCTGATATGCGGAGCCGTTATCTCCATCATTTCCCCGATCAGGTACTTCTTTCTTTTGTCCGTTCGAGGACGAACGGTTGTTTTAGAGGTGGAGAATGTGACGACCCAAAGGGTTATCACCTGTTTTCTTACTCATCCCGTGCTTCTGAGGCCTCGAAAACCTCATTTAGGGTTGCCTCGAAAGCATAAATATGAATTCTGTGTGAAAAATTCTAAATTTTGATATTAATATGAATATATTTGACTTCGGTCAACATTTTTGGTAAACGGACCCGGACCCGTGATTTGACGGTCCCGGAAGGTCCGTAGAAAAATATGGGACTCGGGCATATGCCCGGAGTCGAATTCTGAGGTCTAGAGCCCGAGAAATGAATTTTTTGTGAAATTATTTTTTTGAAATTACTAAGGAAATTGGAAATGAAATTTGATTAAAAGACTGTGGTATCGGGATCATATTTTGGTTCCGTCGCCCGGTACAAGTCTTATATATGTTTTAAGCGCTTTCTGTAAAATTTGGTTGAAAACGGACGTCGTTTGACGTGTTTCGGCCTTGAATGGAAATTTGATGCCTTATGAAAATTTCAAAGAAAAACATGAGTTTTGAGGCTTGATTCGATGTATATGATGTTATTTTGGCGAATTGATCACACGGATAAGTCCGTAGGATGTTTTTGAGGTTGTGTGCATAATTGGTTTGGAGCCCCGAGGGCTCGGGTGAGTTTTTGATAGGCTTCGGATGCATTTTTCACTTTTGGAAAGACCTGGTATCAGTTATCTGTAGGATTCGCATTTGCGAAGCCTGGATTCGCAAATGCGAAAGTCCAGCTATCGCAAATGCGAAGGCTGGTTCGCAAATGCGAAACCAGCCCAGGCAGACCAAGGTTGGCAAATGCGAAGCCAAACCTCGCAAATGCGATGGTCACTGGTTCGCAAATGCGAGACCAGTTTCGCAAATGCGAAGGTCCCTTGGTAGACCTTAGTTCGCAAATGCGAACAGAAATGTCGCATTTCCCAAGCCTGCAGGGTTCGCAATTGCGAACCCAACTTCGCATTTCCCATATCCGAGGCCCAGCAAATTTTATACTTAGTCGAATTTTCATCACTTTTCACCATTCTTTCAAAACCCAAACACCATAGGCGATTATTCAAGAACAATCTTCATCCCAAATCATTTGTAAGTCTTTTTTTGCTCAATTCATTCAATCTTTAACATCATTTAACATGTTTTCCACTTAAAATCAAGGATTTTCATGGGTGAAATTGGGGTTTTGGGTAGAACCTAGATTTTCTAAAAATTGGGGATTTGGACCTCGGTTTGAGGTCTGATTTCAAAACAAATTACATATTTGAATTCGTGGGGGAATGGGTAATCGGGTTTTGGTTCGAACCTCGGGTTTTGACGATGTGATCCCGGGGGCAATTTTGGAATTTTTGGGAAAAACTTGGGAAATTCATTTTTTTTATGCATTCAAATTGATTCATATAGTGTTTATTAAAGTAATTGAGCAATTTGTGATTAGATTCGAGCGAATTGGAGGTGGAACTGCGAGGTAAAGCGATAGTTGAGGATTAAGTAGATTTCAAGGCTTTGAGGTAAGTGTTTGGTTTAACCCTAGCTTGAGGGAATAGGAGTTGAGTCTTGTTTGCTAATTGCTAAATGATCGAGTACGATGTATAGGCATTGTGACGAGTACCTATACATTGGTGTCTAGTATGACCGTGAGTCCTCATAATGTGATTATTATGATTTGGTTGTGATTTCCGTGTTTATTGGAAGATTTCTATATGATGTGAATAACATGTGAACGATGATATGATCATTTGATTCCTAGGAGCATTGGCTCGAATTGTGATACGCATATTGAAAGTATATGAAATGACTTGATTCTTTGGAGCGTTGGCTCAAAATGGTAAAGTGGTTTACAACGTAAGAAATGAAAGAAAGAGAAAGCGTTATTGGTATTTCCCTTGTCGGGACGTTGTATTGAACTTGTTGGTTTCTTTTCTCTTGCTGGGATTCCTTCCAATATTTGTTTAATTTTATGCCCCTTATTTGTGACTATTGTTTGGGGAGCTAGACTGTCGAATGATATGGATCGGGTTGCACGCCGCAACAATGATAAATGATAAATGATATTTGAGGATCGGGTTGCGCGCTGCAACAATGTTAAATGAGATATGAGGATCGGGTTGCGCGCCACAACAATGATAAATGATAAATGATATGGGTCGGGTTGCACGCCGCAACAGTGGTATTTGTGGATCGGGTTGCACGCCGCAACAATGGTAATTGTGGACCGGGTTGCACGCCGCAATAGTTATTGGTACAAATGTGTTTATATTGAGTATTGGTTCCTTGTTCATCGTAAATTTAGACTGTTTTAGATTTTCACTCTGGATTACTGTTAATATTGCCATCTCCCCATAGCATGTTTTCCCTCCCATATTGTTAATTGTTTGGTATTTCGATTCCGTTGTATATTTATAATTGCACAGGTTTATGTGGTGTCCAGTCTAGCCTCGTCACCACTTCGCCGGGGTTAGGCTAGACACTCACCAGCACATGGGGTCGGTTGTGCTGATGCTACACTCTGTGCATTTTTGCACAGGTCCAGGTTTTGAGGAGCAGCAGCAGCATTAGCACGGGAGCAGGCTTTCATTATCACGAGACCGAGGTAGCCTTGCAGGCGTCCGCAGACCCGACGTCTCTCCCTTATTTTCTTTCCTATACTGTTGCCTCCTTGTTTTCGAGACAAATAGTTTATATGTTTCTTTCAGACCTTTGTATTTAGTAAACTCTTAGCAGTTCGTGAGTAATGTGACACCAGTCTTGGGTAGAGGCTATTGTTGACTGTTCCGCGTTTTGATTTAGACTTCCGCTATTATTATTAAATTTCATGTTCTATATTGATGTTATAAATTGTTAATAGATTTGTTATCAATGGAAGAGTAAATGAGCAGGCTTGCCTAGCTACCACGAGTAGGCGCCATCACGACCCCGAGTGCGGGAAATTTGGGTCGTGACAGTGGGGATCAACTGGTTAAAATTTGGGGAGATTTGGAGGTGCTCCGCCGCCGTGGGGCGATTTCCAGACGGCGGAGCTGTGGCGGAGGGAGGTGGTGATTTGAGAGAAGGGAAAATTAGGTTTTCATCTATTTGGAATGAGATAAAATGAAAGACCAGGGGGTGAGTTTGGTCGTTTAATGATGGGGATGGATGAAACGACGTAGCTTGGTATTGAAACTACGTCGTTTTGGCTAACACAAAACGGACCGGGTGTGGGGATGGGCCTGGACCAATTCTGGACGGGTTTCAATGAGGACCTTCATTTGGGGAGGGAAATGGGGGTAAACGACCCAACACACAGATTTTTCTTTTACTCCCTTTACCTTTTTTTTTATTTCTAATTTTCCTTTCCTTTAAAAAAAAATAAAATAAAACCAAAATTAAACCTTAAAACTAAATTAATTTAACAATATAAACTAATTAAACCTCATAGTATTTACAAAAATTAGTTAAGTCCCAAATTAAAAGCAAAATGTAATGAATTCGAAAATTAAAAGTAAAATGCAAAAAGAGCTATTTTTATTATTTTCTTTCATTTTTTGTAATATTAAACAACTAATTATCCTAAAAGGTAGAAAATTCGGTCCTAAATGCAAATGCACTATTTTTGTATTTTTATGAATTATATAAATTAAAAAAAATGCGCACAAAGACGAAAATTATGCAATTAATTCCTAACAATCAAATAATTAAAGAAAAATCCTAATTTTAAGAATCCTGTAGGAGTAATTCGCGCGAGGCAAAAATCTCGTGCTCACAATGATGAGTTAACACAGGTATTACAAAAGTATCGTGAGGGTTGGAGGCTACACAAATCAAAGATGTTGTACCCCGTACTTCGGGGTAAAACTAGGAGTGCTTAATATTCTAAGAAGGTCATGTTTAGGTTATTGAATAATATAATATTCATATGTTAAGTTTGGATGTCAAACAAGTTGTAAAACAAAAGTCGACAAATATTGTCGCAAGATACATTTATAATCTTACTGAAATTTAGGTCTGATGTCACTGAGTTTTTTCTCAATATACCTAGAGTTATGGGGTGATCCACGCACCAAACTGAATATCTATGAGATAGTTTCCAACGTATTAAACCGTTTGTCAATATAACATCGGAGTAGAGAGATATTCACATCTCCGCAATAATACGCGGGAAGCCCCTGTGGGACCCACTTAAGGTGGTGGAAGTATTCAGATATATATGAAATGCCTATAGCTCATTTTCATTCGTACTTTTAATTATTTATAAACCCAAAATACTCCCATGACCTACTATAAAAATTTCATGAAGACCAAAGAACGAATCGAAGTGTTTCCATCCAAGATCAACATTAAATATTAGCTTAGGTGAGGGATAAAACTTCAGTGGTGTTGTGGTGACATCAAGTATTGTTGTGAGCCAAGAGGAGCTTCGATTTCGAGTTGTAGTTGTTGTATATGGTACGTAACTTTTTCCTCATACTCTCTAAACCCTTCCAATAAGTTCATTAGTGATTAAGAATGAACCTTGATGATCTAACCCAAGATTAACCTTGAAGATTCGCTTAAGTAAATATTTGCACCCCTATGGTGTTGTATTACCAATGAGGTGCTTTGTAAGCTAAGTATAACTTGTATTTAGACTTTAAGCTACTGTAGGAGGTACGTATATTGTGTTCTTGCTTGTGAATAAGGTTATTTTGATGTTGATTGAGTTAAATGGATGGACTAAACATGAACTAGTGAATAAAGTTGCTAATTGAGGATACTTGGAGTTGTGGACTATTATCCTGTTATAAATAAATAGTATAAGGCTGGAATCATTGATGACTGACTTCACTATCATGTTAAGAATATTGTTAATTTAAAGCAATGAATCTATAAGGGGTGATATGAGATATACAAGTTCCAATCCGAGATTGCGGCTCGTTATGAAGTAGTTGTGACTTGTTATTGCTATATGATGTCGTGTCATTGATATGTAGGCTTGATGGATTGCTCTGGTTGTTGTTGTTGGTATATGGTATTGGAGGAGGCCTTTGTTACCGGGGAGATGCTGCCCGAATTTGCGTAAACGAGCTACAAGCTCAAGTTACGGACTTAGTCTTTACTTAGCACTGATTATGAATCTCCTTATGCTATTGTAGATTGAGTTGAGTTGGTTGAAGAGTTTCTTGGAAAGTATTAAGGATTCAACGGGGTTAAAGTATGTTAAGGGTAAACCTTTCCTTCATTTTGGCATGATCCTCCTAACTAAACCCATTTCATAACGAGACATTCTCCCTTATCAGCACTTTATATTCAGTTAAGTATTGTCTTCTTTCATCCAAGAGAGCAGAGGATCTCTCTCTCTCTCTCTCTCTCTCTCTCTCTCTCTCTATATATATATATATATATATATATATATATATATATATATATATATACACACATATATATTAACAACAACCGAGCTATAATCAGCTAGAAAGGCTCTTATTGGGCAAACTCTAATCAGATGCTAAGTTATATACCAAGCCTACTATTGCCGAGCATCTATGAACGAGCCCAGAATGTACGAGAAATGATTTAGATACCAAGCCTAGTATGGCCGAGCGCCTATGAGCGAGACTACTACGGCCGAGCAGTTACAGATAGTGAGCCTATAGGACTTGATAGCTATTTTTCTTTCCATATTGAGAGAGTTGAGTAAGTATCAGCTGGTAAGCATATCTTCAGATCATCTTTGACTCCCAGTTACTGTCAATTATTATATTATTAGTTCAGTTTCAGCTTTCATTTATTCTATTGCCTTACATACTTGGTACATTATTTCATACTGATGTGCCTTTTGCCGGGGATGCTGCATTTCATGACTACAGGTCTTGATATACAGATGGGTAGACCTCCTCGGTAGGTGCTATTCGAGTTAAGCTTCATCGGTAAGCTCCACGTTATTCGGAGTTGTCGGCTTTAGAGTTTTGAGCACACACACACACACACACACACACACACACACACACACACACACATATATATATATATATATATATATATATATGTATATATGGGTAGGCCGAGGCCTTGTTCTGACCACAGTACAGCCACCGTTAGATGCTTGTAGATATATCCCGCCAATTAGTGCAGTATGTTGGCCTTCTCTCTCTCTCTCTCTCTCTCTCTCTATATATATATATATATATATATATATATATATATATATATATATATATATATATATATATATATTCTTTTGGTTTGTCAGTTGTAGTAGTTGTGATGGCCTTGCCGCCGAAGCTTTGTACAGATGTTTAGTTGGAGCTAATCCACGCTCGATTTAATATTTTTTACACAAATTGTTATGTGTTGTGGCCTTGCCGGCCAAGGTACCACTTTGTATGTCCTAAGCCCCTCAGTCTCAGGTTGGTACGCTCGACCAAGTGAGCCACTGCCAACCGATCTCGCCTCCCCAGGTGTGGGGCGTGATATCTACTCTTCATATCATGCTCTGTCTCCCAAGTTGCCTCCTCGACCGGTTGACCTCTCCATTGAACCTTCACCGATGCGATGCTTTTCGACCTCAACTTCTGAACCTGCCTATTAAAATTGGCCACTAGCTACTCCTCGTAAGCCATGTTCTCATCCAACTGCACGAAACTTCAATCTAATACATGTGACTAATATTCATGATACTTGCGAAGCATAGAAATATGAAGCACTATATGAACACTGAACTAAATGGGTGGCAACGCAAGCCTGCAAGAAATCTCACCCACTCTCTCTTTGACCTCTAATGGATCAATGTACCAACGACTTAACTTTCTTTTATTCTTGAACCTCATCACGCCCTTCGTAGGTGAAACTTTGAGAGAATCCCTCTCACCCTCCATGAAAGCTACATCTTGAACCTTCCTATCGGCATCTGGACTGCGCTGCACGAAGCTACACCTGAATTAACTTCACCTTTTCCAAAGCATCACGAACTAGATCAGTGCCCAAAAACCTAGCATCCCCAGGCTTAAACCAACCAAGCAGAGAAGGACATCGCCTACCATACGGGGCTATCTAGATACTTGATTGGTAGTTGTTATTGTAGGTGAACTCTGATAACGCCAGAGACTAATCTCACTATCCCCCCCCCCCCCCAATGAATGACACAGGCTCTAAACATATCTTCCAAGATCTGGATGGTCAATTTTGGAGGAGAGCAAAGGCAAAGAAACACAAACGGAGCACGAAATTCATGATTCCTCCATCTTTTATCTAGTATTTATAGATTTTATGTTTAAAAATAATATTTTGAGTATTGTCATGAACATGAGTAGCTAAGAACTCATTATTTTGGGGTTATGGGTTTTTATTGATTAATGTAGTTTCGCGGTTGATAATATTGCTTGATTTTATCATATTAATTTTTTTATTCAATCTTGCACTAAATTGTTCTATTGCGTAGTTAACAATAGAGTACTATCTATGAATTTATAGTTCAACTCGAAAGTGGGAACTATAGAATGTATATGAGATTTAAAGAGTAAGTTCTTGCATCATAGCATCAAATAATAGATTCGCGATTAGGATAGACATATTCCAGTTGCCTTGCTTGGTTATTTTTGTAGGAAATACACATTCTTGTTAATTCTGGTTCAATAGACATATAGTGTTAAGTTGGCTTTAATAGGCAAGCGAAGCGTCGAAAGAACTTCACGAGAAAATAAACCCTGCTAATCAACAAATTAGGTAAATCATGTAAATAAATCAATCGGAAAAACGCAATAGGAGAGATATTAATCCCATAACCCTAGCATATTTCCATCTCACCGTATTCTTCTAAGTGTTTGTTTGCTCTACTTGCGATCTTATTCTCTTATTTGCTTATTAGTTTCCTAGTTATTTAGTTAGTAAAAACCACAATCTTCTTCAAAATCTCTTGAACAAATAACTCATAACTAGTTAGTTTAGGTAGTAGTTGATCAAAAATCCTCGTGGGAATGATGCTTTCTCATCACTTTATTACTTATCGACCATGTATACGTGCTTGTGCGTTTGGACCCAACATATTTTTGGCGCCGTTGCCGGAAATTTAGAAATTATGTGATTCTCTAAAATAAGCTTTTATTTGTTTTTGTTTGAGTTATAACATATTTAACTGTTTCTGACTCTACAGGTGTTCACCTTGAATGCTAGAAGAAGTAACAGTTTGAAATCTTCTACCTTTTGATCTTGAACCCGAAAGACTCCTCCACATGATTTAGAAATTAGCTATTTATCTAAAATAAGCTTTTATTTGTTTTTGTTGGAGTTTTAATTTGTTTTTAGTGTTTCTAAATCTACAGGTGTTCGCCTTGAATGCTAAGAAGAAGTAACAGTTTGAAAAATCTTCTGCCTTTTGATCCTGAACCCGAAAGACTCCTCCACATGTTAAGGAGAGAGGTGGAAGCAAGACCAAGAACTGCATATTTGGGCGTTGTATTCAAACCACAGCCAATCGAAATGGCAGAGAATGATGACAGACCGGTGATTAAGGCTACAAAGCCTAGTCTCGCGAACATGACTCAGGCTATCGTGAAGCCTGATATAACTGGACACTTTGAGCTGAAACGGTGCATGGTGCAACTAATCCAATCCACAAGGCAATTTTTGGGTTTACCGAGTGAAGATCCGTAGAGGCACATACTGAATTTTTGGAGATTAAAGATACATACAACTATCCGAACGTCCCCAAGGACTATGTCAAACTGACTTTGTTTCCTTTTTCTCTGATGGGGGAAGCAAAGGAATTGTTAAACAAACAGCCCTCAAACTCAATCCTCACGTGGGATGATATAGCATGGAAATTCCTCATCAAATTCTTTCCCACAAAGAAAACAAAGTCATTGAGAAGCCAAATTTTGGGGTTTTAACAAAAAGATGGCGAGACTCTACGTCAGGCATGGGAGAGATATAAAAAGCTACTCAGTGATTTTCCTCACCAGAGTCAAGCTGATAAAATGTTAGGACATACTCTTGTAGATGGGTTGGAGGAAACCTCCAAATTTAATCTAGACTCATCTTGTGGAGGAAGTTACATGCAAAAGCCATAGAGTGAGATCCAGACTCTGCCGAACAATTTCACGACAAACGATCATAACTTGCAAGGTGAGGGTGAACCAAGAAGAATGATAAGATAGAAAGCATCAGCTACACTTGAACTAGATGAGATGTAAGCTATGCGAGCAGAAATTTCTAAACTAACCAACCAAGTGGCTGAGATGGCAATGGGTCAAGGGCATCATATGCAGCAGGTTCAGAGGATGGCCATGTGTTGTGAAATTTTTGGAGAAGGTCACACGAGTGACCAAATTCCGGTGAATCCAGATCCTATTTATTATGTGGGCTAGCGGAGTAGAGGCCCAGTGAACCAAAATGTGAAATATGAGAACACTTATTATCCCAACTAGAGGAATCACCCGAACTTCTCATAGGGTGGAAATCAAGTTACTCAAAATCAATACATACCCCAAGGAAACTACAAGTAGCCCCAAAATCCACCACAATAGGTAGAAGAAAGCACTAATGATACGCTGAAAAAGATGTTAATTGACAACCAGCAGTTGAGGAATTATTTTCGAAATTTAGAAAGGCGGACTGGACAGTTGGCAACATAACCAAATACCTGACCTACTGGAGCACTCCCACGTGATACTGAGAAAAATCCCATTGAACAATTACAAACAATTAATCTAAGAAGTGCGAAAGCATTGGATGAGCTGCTACTAAAAACTATGTGCTTAAAGAAGTTTTTGGAAATTAGTACCTCAATCTGAAAAGAAAGATGATGAACACAAGCAAGAGATAGAGGCAAGGTGTAAAAGACCATCATTTCATACTACAACGCATCTTAAGTGAATCAATGTAATCCAAAGAACTTACGGATCTTTACAAAGATAATGATGGGTTAAAACATGTGTTAAGGAAGTATTGTGAGGGTGTGAGGTTAAACGAATCAAAGATGTTATAACCCATACTTTTAGGGTAAACTAGGACTACTTAATATCCTAAGGAGGATATGTTTTAAGGAAATCGAATCATATAATATTCGTATGTTTAGTTTTTAAGTCAAACAAATTGAAAAACAAAATACGGCAAAAGTTGTCGCAAGTCACATTTATAATTTGACCTAAATTTGGGTCTAATGTCATTGAGATTTTCTCTGAATATACTTTGATTTACGGGGTAATACACCCATATTGAAGACGTACAAGTCTACTTTCCAATGCATTAAACCATTAATTGATACGACGTTAGAATAGAGAGATATACACGTTTCTTCGAGACTACGCAACCAGCTCCCTTGGGACCCACAAAATCGGTTGAATCTTACCTTGTTATATATAGTGATAAATTTCGTCTCTAAGTCTCAGTTTCAACCAAATCAGACCTCCAATCACCTCTCAACTCTCTCTAAGCATCTCCTAAAGATACATACACAAATCCAAGGCCAAACCACCTAAGTTCTTCATTAAAAGTGTTGTAGAAGTGGTGAAGATCACTTATATGATGTTGTTGATGTGTTGTGAGTTATTTCAACTTAAAGGAGAGTTGTTCTTGGAGTTTTCTTGCTGTTTAAAGGTAATCTCTCCTTCTCCTACATGATTTTGATCATATCTGAGCCCTAGCTAAGTTGTTTGAAGCTAGAAGTCATCAGTTGACGGTCAAAAGATGTATAAAAGTTATGATACCAGGTTGGACTATTTTGAGGTGTTTTTAGGATGCTGTTATGGCTGGAGTTTTGGGAGTTAATATATATATATATATATATATATCTGTGTGTGTGTGTGTGTTGTTAATATGTAACATGAAGAGAATAAGAAGTGTAGATTAGTATTTTGTTGCTATTTCAGAACCGAGATTGACGCTCGATGTATCGTAAGTTAGCTATTCCTAAGCATAAAGTTTGCCCTATTGTTGTTAAATTGTATTGTTTGGCAATTCTCGTGTTGTTAAGATGTACGATGTAGGGATTAAGGGTGTCATGATATTGTTGATGTTGTGACCTTGAAGGATATTAAAGAAACGAGGGAGATGCTATCCGATTTGCCGTAGAACAAGCTTGTCGCGTGGTAGCTAGTTGATGTGTTACGATTGTTGATAGTAATGTTATTTTCATTGGTGTAGATTATATTGAAGAGGAGACTTTCCCACAATCTTCGTCGAAGGATCGACTTAAAGGTATGTAAGGCTTTCCCTTTCGTCTTCTAGCATGATTCTATAGTGACGTCACTCGTATAAGAGGTTCAAGGGGACGAATCCTACTGTATGTTCTATGTTGACGAGTTAAGAGCCTCTAATAGTTCAAAAGTGAATATAGATAAAATGAGCGCTATAAGAAGTAAGGACTAAGTGTGGGGTCGCTACGAGTGGAACCAATGAAAGAAAGAAAAGTGTACTTGTTTTGTAGAACAATACACCACTAGCGGAAATTGACAAAAAATAGAGAAGAGAGAAAAATCTTAAAAAAAAGAGTAGGAACAAGATAGGTGAATAAATTATTTTCTTGTTCTTGCTAGTGGGGTATAAATTAAAGTGGTGCTTAAAGAAAGAGGGCATTATTTTCGGAAGTGATCTCGTTGAAATTAATGTGGATTGAAGAATTTGCGCTTAAAGTTTATTATGCGATGTGTTAAAGTGCTCAGGAGGGTTAACCACCAATCCTAAATATATCGGACCCATCCCTTAGCCCACATTACAACCTTGAAAAAGTCCTAATTGATTTAGATCGAGTGAGCCTACATTAGTGGAGATTTACATTATGGGCAAGCCTATGGTACCAATTACATGCATGTGACTTCTTTTGTGAGAGTGAGCGATTTCTTCGATATATGTGAGTCTTTAAAATATATTTGAGCATTTTATTTGATTGTGTAGATTCAAGATACTCTTTTATTTATGTTGTGAGGGTACACGGTTTCATGAGGGATAGGTAATATTATTAAACTTGTCGATGATGTTGGGTGTTCAAGCCATGAGTGCATTTTGATATTAATTCGGTTTTTAAGGCTAGGATTGTTATAAGCATGTTGCCTTTGTTATGAATATTTATTTTGAAGAATGGAATATGAAAGGGAAGTGTTTGTAATTGCATATGCTCTAGCTTAATTATAGCAATCAACCCTGGTCATTGGTGTAGTGTGCTTCGATTGTGTAAGTGTAAAGTGATCAACAATAATGTAATATGTTGGATTACTCGAGGACGAGCAACGTTTAAGTGTGGGGTAGTGTATTTGGCTATAAATGTATATTTTGTGCATTGATAACCATATATTTTGATGTTTTAGTGACTAAATGTGCGACGTTTGAGCCTAGTTGTGTTGTTTTACATGTAGGATTGTTGAAGGATGAAAATCCATGAAGGTTGCACACATGGACGTCAAAGATACACAAAAAGAGCATCAAAAGGGAAGAAAAATTGGACGAGGCGCCAGAGTGGGAGAAGCCTGGTCCAGCGCGAGATCCACCAGGCTTTACAGTGGGCGACGCCCACTCTGCAGCGCGTCCCTGACCAGGCCTCACCTACTCTTAAGCCCGGTCCGCCTGGCTACATACCATGCCTCACCTGCCCTAAGGCCCAGTCCCCCAGTCCGTGAACAAGTTATTTTCTACTAAATTTTGGACTTGGAGACTCCTACCCTAGCCTAGAATACCCTGTATACGTGATTAATGAGGGGTTGGTTCATGTTTGAGGCAAGCAAAGGCAAAGAAACACAGACGGAGCACGAAATTCATCATTCTTCCATCTTCCATATAATGTTATAGCTTTTATGTTTAAAAATAATATTTTGAGTATTATCATGAACCTGAGTGGCTAAGAACCTCATTATTCTAGGATTATGGATTGTTATTGACTATTGTAGTTTGACGGTTGATAATATTGTTTGATTTTATCATATTAATTTGTTTATTCAATCTTGCACTTAATTATTCTATTGCATAGCTAACAATAGAGTACTATCAACAAATTTATAGTTGAACTCGAAAGTGGGAACTATAGATTGCATATAAGATTGAATAAAGTAAGTTCTTGAATTCGGGCTTAGGAAAATAGATTCGCGATTAGGATTGACATATTCTAGTTGTCTTACTTGGTTATTTTACAGGAAATACACGTTAATTCTGATTCTATAGACATTTAGTCGTAGGTTATCTTGAATGGGTGAGCGAAGCGTCGAAAGAACGTTGCGAGCAAAAAAAACCTTGCTAATCAACAAATTGGGTAAACCAAATGAATAAATCAATTGAAAAAATGCAATAGGAGAGACATTAATCCCATAACCCAGAATATTCCCATCTCATTGAATTCTTCTAAGTGTTTGATTGCTCTACTTGTGATCTTATTCTCCTATTTGCTTATTAGTTCCGTAGTAATTTAGTTAGTAAAAACCATTATCAACTTCTTCAAAATCACTTGAACAAATAACTCGTAAGTAGTTAGTTTAGAAGTAGTTGATCATAAATCCTCGTGGGATCGATAATCTTTCATCACTTTATTACTTGTCGATCATGTATATGTGCGTGTGCGTTTGGACCCAACAAGTTTTTGGCGCCGTTGCTGGGGATTTAGAAATAAGCTATTTCTGTAAAATTAGTATTTATTTGTTTTTGTTTGAGTTTTAATTTGTTTTACTGTTTCCGACTCTACAGGTGTTTACCTTGAATGCTATGAAGAAGTAACAGTTTGAACAATCTTTCGCCGTTTGATCTTGAACCCGAAAGACTCCGCCATAGGTTAAGGAGGGAGGCAGGAGGAAGAGCAAGAGCTGTAGAGTTGGGCATTGTATTCCAACCACAACTAATCGAAATGGCAGTGAATGATGAGAGACTGGTTATTGAGGCTGTAAGGCCTAATCTCGCAAACATGACTCAGGCTACCGTCAAGCCTGATATAACTGGACACTTTGAGCTGAAACGGTACATGGTGCAACTGATCCAATCCACAAGGCAATTTGTGGTTTACCGAGTGAAGATCCGCAGAAGCGCATACAGAATTTTTTTGAGATTACAGATACATACAACTATCTGAACGTCCCCAAGGACTATTTCAAGCTGACTTTGTTTCCTTTTTCTCTGATGGGGGAAGCAAAGGAACTGTTAAACAAAGAGCCCGCAAACTCAATCCTTACATGGGATGATCTAGCATGGAAATTCCTCATCAAATTCGTTCCCACAAAGAAAACAAAGTCATTGAGAAGCCAAATTTGGGGTTTCAACAAAAAGATAGCGAGACTCCACGTCAAGCTTGGGAGAGATATAAAAAGCTACTAAGAGATTTTCCTCGCCACTGTCAAACTGATGAAATGTTGGGACATACTTTTGTAGATGGGTTGGATGATACCTCCAAATTAAATCTAGACTCAGCTTGTGGAGGAAGTTGCATGCAAAATCCCTATAGTAAGATCTTGACTTTGCTGAACAATTTCACTGTAAACGATCATAACTTGAAAGGTGAGGGTGAACCGAGAAGAATGATAAGACAAAAAGCATCAGCTACACTCGAACTACTTGAGATGTCATCCATGCGAGCAGAAATTCCTAAACTAACTAACTAAGTGGCTGAGATAGAAATGGGTCAAGGGCATTAGATGCAACAGGTTTAGAGGATGGACATATGTTGTGATTGCTATATGTTTAAGGTATTATGGGTGGTGTATATGCATGGTGGCGAGCGTATATGCACTTACCAAGTTTATATCATGTCCGGGGTAGAATGGTAATATTGTATGCCTTCTTTTGACTATGTGCTTATTTGATTCATTATTCATTGTACTTACGTGACTATGTTTGCTCTCTTATTCATGTTAAATATTATGACTATATTAATGATTAATTGTGACATCATGAGAACTTATTCTAGATATGCTGAATTGGTTAATTATCCGTAGTCACATAGAGATTTTATGAGCACAAATCTGTATGATTTTTATTAAGTCCTTGTGCATCTTTTATCTGTAAATTCTTGGGCATATGCAAATATGTCACATTTGGATACTTAATTTGGATTTATATTTTGGAACGAAAGGCAAGGTCCTGCCGTTGAAATACAGTTATGACACATAACATGATGATCGGATATTGATTTATGAGGGAATGCTATTATGCCTCTCTTTGCATTTTTATTTGGTACCATCCCTCCCGAGTAAGGTCATTACCATGTTACCTTGTGCCGTGTGAGCATGGTACATGAATATATATTTTTTCAAGCAAATCCACTAGGCGAGGTGCCTAGGGCTAGTTTTGATTAATAATAAAAAAGAAACCACATAGGAAGAGTACAAATAAGGGGGACAATAGCACCAATAGTGTTGCCCATATTCCTTGGCTATATAATCACTCCTTTGCGCCTCACATTGCCTTATGATGGCAGCCTCATGTAGAGGATCATGGTGTAGCTGCCGGCAAAGTATCTCGAGGTCGTATAATCTCATAGCCATTAGGGTATGTTCCCAAAGGCATAGGACTAAAGCAAACACATACTGGGCTAAACCTTACCTTACTAATCCTACTGAGGCATAAAATAGCCTCACATACTAGCATGCATATAAAAAGTGAGAACTAGAAAGCATTAAATATTCTATGATCATCACAGAGTTTATAACATACCCTGTGATGATATTACAGATGACAATACTAATAAAGTGATAGAATAAAATGTAGTAGGAATTAAAGTATTGTCCCTTCTTGCCCAAACTTGCAACTTCTACAAGTTGTAACTCTTTGTCATCTTCATCAAACTTCTTCAAAATGTCATCAAAAGTCATGACTTCTTTTTTGAACGGTTGGACCTCGTAGATGTAGTTGGGGAAGGCTGCTTTTGTTTGGCAACTCTCACTGGGAGTCGCCTAACGTTTACTTCCTCATTCACCTTGCCGTCCCAACTCTTCGTCCTTCTATGAGTCTTCTTACTTTGTCTACTATGGATAGGTGATAAATCACCTTTTTTTGCTGCCTATGCCCGGCATTATTGCAACATTGCATCTTCCTCTCCGTCTTTATAGATATCCCTTCCCACGTTCACTGGATGTGGAATGTTTTGAGCAAGACCCTATGTTATCAAGGCATTTTCATCATGTGTATTAGCCACAATAGCCTTGCTGTGTTGCTGTTCTATGCCTTACATCTTGTTCCTGCTCTTACTAACACGTCCAGTGCTAAAAGCAAAAGGATTTGATGAATTTATAGGTTTGGAACTTACCATCGGTTCCATTAGTTTTTTGTCCTCCAACATAATAACCGGTACACTTAAATTCTATTGTTGCTGTCTTGCATTTGGAGCTGACATTACTGCATCTGTAGTGGTTGCAATTTGCTGCTGCTGTCCATCAATTGATCGTGTTGCTGCATATTGATCATCCACACAAGTGGCAGCTTGAGTGCTTGCAATAATCTGCTACTGCCAGTCCTATTTGCCACTGTAGTTTGCATCGAAGTAGCACCTGTTGTGCTTGTTCCAACATGTTGCTGCCCAGTTTTAGGCACTAAAACTGGATCCTTTGCATTAATCTTGATGCTTGAGCTTAAAATTGCAAAGATGCCAATTTTTGGCAATGATGGTGAACCAACTGGTAGCACCCCTTCATCTTCATTATCTTGATCAGCTTTATTAGTCAAATCCCCAACAACTTCATCACCCCAGTCCTCTTCTTCATCCTCTTCACGTTGGTCAGCCTAAAGTTTCGATATAAAAACCATGTCCCTCACGTTTGCTTGATTTATTTCATTACTATTTCAAGTGGAACACATTAATTTCCCCGGCTCCCCTCCATAGTCGCCAAAAGACTCCAATGACTGTGACGGTACTTCGAACACGGAGGTGTTCAATGTAACTAATGATTGTTTAACCATAGTATTATTCAACATCATTGTAGTCTGAGTATCTTTAATAATTTGTTCCACATGAGGACTGGAAAAATATTTGAACTATGTGCTTAATTGCCCGTTAGGTCCTCCACCAGATATTTCTTTGAGGCATTCTATCGAACACCCAAATACTTAGCCAAATTGTCATAGTCCTGACCTTCTTTTCCAATGTTGGAGCATGGAACTATTTGCTTGTGCATGACATCATCATATAAACTTGTTGCATTACCTCCAACATCCCCAGCAACTGTAAGAATCGCAAAAGAATTTGAGTTGGGAACAATGTTAGTGTCATTTTGTCGAACACCTTGGTTCTGCTGTTTTGTTGATACCGCCTTCTTTGTAGGTGATTTTCTAGTTGTTACCACATTCCATTCATCTTTATTTTTGCGCGTATTAGCACCTGTCGCGCCCCTTTTTCTCGCAAAATCGGGTTTCGACATTTTGATAACTCTTTTTGGGAGAGTAGGGAAAAGGAATTGGTTGTTAGAATCGCCACCTAATAGATTACGGTGTGTTAGGGCACCTATAGCAAATAACTCAGATTATACCAGTTTGCATCACCAGAGATCGGGTAAGGGCTCAAAGTTACCTTGAGTGGAAGGTGTTAGGCACCCCTCGAGGTCCACAACGGTGGGTCCCGGCCGAACTTAAATTATGAATTAGTCTAATAAAGAAGCTAAAGAATTATTTAATAGGGATGCGGGTCCTAAATTTTTTAGCCTAAAGGATCACCCCGTGCAACATAAATAATACTTCGTAACTCCCTCGAGTCGAGGTGTTACTCATATTATTCAGCGGGCACAGACTATCATCTCGTGCTACCTGATTACTATCTTTAAGTTATTTACCTAAAGCGCTCTAATCAATTCTAACTCGTATCTTATGCGTGCACTACCCGTCCCTTACCTATGATCCTGGAGGCATTGGGACCTCTATTTGGGATGGTTCTAAGTCAGCTTAGGTTGCTCAAAAAATGTAAAACTATGCGACATACAAATCACATTGGACTTTTCATGCGAGAGCAGATAAGGGCTCAATTTAGCCTCCGCACATAAGGCAGCAAATGCACGCAAAAACATATTGGCGTATTGACCGTTTAATCAGTTAAGGATATTAGATCCTATACGCATTATTTATACGTGATTCTGGATTTTTAAACATGCTGACAGTAATTTTTGAGTGATCCTGTAATTGACTACTGATTTCAATTAGAGCATTTGAACCTATAGGCAAGTTATCTAGGCGTTTTATGAAGTAACTAACAGTGGTGATTACTGGATTATATTCAGAATTGGTTAACTAAGTCCTATAAGCATGATTTATAGTGACAATGGTTAACCCAGCATTGACGACTATTAAATAAACGAGTAAAGCAATTAATTAACTAGTTCAGATCCTATAAGAATGATTTCTATAATTAAACTGATTTTAGATCCTATAGGCATGATTGAATTGATTTTACTCCTATAGGCATGATATCTATTATGCAGTATATGGGCAGAAATTGTACACACTGCCGGAATCCAATTAATAGATATTAGTCCTATAAGAATGATTTACTAACACATATTTGTTGGACATATTGATACATCCTATAGGCATGATCTCTAACAAAATTATAATATTAACCCTGTAGGCAGGATCTCTTATACGTAAACACAATAGTGAAATGGCACGACTTTAACAAAATAAGCAGGATCAACATCACAAATGGAAATCCTATAGGCAAGATTCCTAAGCACAATATAGAACTTATACATTTTTGAAAAATGAGCAAAATCAAAAGCATAAATGAAAACCTACAGGCATAATTTCTACCCGGATTAACAAAGAAAATAAAGAACCATTCCTAATTTTTACTAAACACCCCACCATCTGTTTGTTACAAAGTTATTACAGACCAGGCTAGTAAATGAATTACATAAGAGTAATGAAATAAACTATAGGGAGCCCTTTATTATGCCTAAATACACCTGGGCAGCTAGGCCTTCAAAGTATTTCGGCTTTGAGGCTTATTTCACAGGTACATCATAGTCAGTGGTGAGTAGTTCACCCATAGCACATATAGAAAATGGTTTCTAGTCTGTCAAAGTTCCCAAGGGCCTCAGGGACCCGGGGCATTGCTCACACTAGAGAAAAAATGCTCAGAAGTTATTCAAAGGAGGTTAAGAACCAAACCCCAGTGTGTCAGAGTTCACAAGAATCACACATAGACCCTGAGCAGTGCTCACACTGGGGAGGTTGAGGATAGAACCTAAAGGACTTAAGGTTAGGAGTTTAAAAAGTAGCAGCACAAAAGGAGGCAGGGACAGATTTAAAGCAGTGTTGATTTTAGAAGAAAACCATCATAACAAAGTCTAGAACACAGAATTTGTAGGCAGAATTGCACCAAGAAACAAATTGGCAAGGTTTGCAAAGTACATATTTTTAAACAGGTTAAGTTAGACAAAAGACCTAATTACACTAAGTGTGAATGCTGACATTTTAGGACAACCTTGTTTAATCACAACAACATTTAGGCAAAGTGTGAATGCAAATAGTCAGATTATCACATGAATCCAGAGGGGTGCAAGACATGTTAGAAAACAAGTTGGCAGCGCACATAAATTAAGTAACGATACAAATCTGTAAAGTTTAGGATTGATTAACTAATTCCATACTAGTAGTACCCTAAGGATGCTAAGTTCATAACAAGTTCAGAACCAGCAAACAGTATGACTGAGACAAGTTAAAACAACTAGTTATCCTTTAAGAGGATTCATATTATTCAAAGTAACCAATTACCCGTATCCCTTATGGGACTAGATGAACTCATAGAATCATAAGGGTGGCAGAATCATGCTCAGAATAAAGTTCAAACATGCTGGGTCGAACAACACATATTATGGAAACATAGAAAAATAAAATGGCAAGGGATAATGAGTTACTAGTTAGGCAGGAAAGTAAGAAAATACACCACAGTGTAGAATTAATTGGCCTTAGCTATCAACCGGCCAAGACCGGAAACAACCGAGCAAAGAGAATTAGAGTTAAAATCTAAGTTTTCAGTGAGAGTATTGACAGTTTTCCGTCTCTCTAAAGGGGAAAGGGGAAAGGGGAAAGGGGAAAAGGTTTAAATAGTGGTAAAAGTTAAACACACATACAAGGAAAAAATCAATCAACCTCAAAAGAAAAGGAAAGAGTAGCATGCGAAATTGATTCGAAATCAATTTAGGAGAGGTCAAGCAACCCTAGTTTTTTTAGGAAAACAAATATTATCATAATATACACAAAAATAATAACATAAGATGAATATAGACCCAAATAGCACTAAAAATCAGAGAGTCAAACTAATTTTGGTCCGATTTAAAAAAATATGAAAACCCTAATTTTAGGGTAAGACAAATATTGAAAAGAAATATAATAAAAACAAGCCATAGTAGAATATAGGACGTATATGGATAGAATAATAATTAAAATCAGAAGGTCGAACCTATTTTGGTTCAACTAAAAGAGATCAGAAAACCCTAATTTAGGGTAAGTAAGAATCCACAAAGATACGTAAATATTCGTACTTACAAAGAGCAAAAAGATGAACACATACGGAATAAACAATAAGTTAAGGATTTGAACAAATTTTTTGTTCGATTCTTACAAGATCATATTGCCATATTAGGCAAGCAATTATATAATACCAAAAACGGGTAACCAGTAAGGAGGAGGGGTCAATAAGGTAAAGGTATCATGGATTTATTCCATTTTTGGGTTGGAATCGGAGAGATTTGTGAGATGACGGCGCTAGGGTTTTGAGAAAAGAGGAGGAAGAGATGAGAGAATACAGATGCGGCGAGTTTGGGTTAGGGTTAGGGGTTTGGTTAATTAAAATAGGGAGAAGGGATGTGGGCCGTTGATCTTGGAAGATCAACGACTGGGATTTAAAAGTGACCGAGGCGGGTTATAATAGACGGGTACCGACCGGGTTTAGCGGGTTAGGTTAATTGATTTGGGCTGGGTATTTTGGCTGGTGTATAGGGGTGTTGGGCTTAGGAGTTTAAGTGGCTGGGCTGGGCTGGTCCAAAAATAATTAAGAAAATAATTTAAAATAATTATTTAACATTATGAAAATATAAAAAATCATTTTTTGTATAAATAATGCAATTATGTACATATATGGGCTACTATCGCAAAATACACAATTTAGCATATGGATACAAATATAATTATAATAAATGCATAAAAAATATTTAAAGCATAATATGGATATAAATGAGGAAAATTAAATGATAATCATCATAAAAATTATTTGAGATGCAATTAATAATTATTTATATGATAAAAATGCAGGAATAAATTGATTAAAAGTTTTTAAAATTTTTAGAAAATTATGAAAAATGCTTGTATACGATTATAAATCAAGTGATGGTGCATGCACTATTTTAAAGTTGTATGTATATATATATATATATATATATATATATATATATATATATATATATATATATAGCCGGGAAGGATGAAAGAGTTGTCGGGTAAAGAAATAATGACCGATTTTGACCGAATGGAGTGATTTGAAAAAATATAGGCCGCACTCTGGCTACTGAGCTTCCTACATATCCCTGGTTTTACAGTAATCAGGCCGTGTGTAGTTCTGGACCCAACAGTGAATAAAACCGATGGAATTGTTATAGGAATAGTCATGTGTTTCAGAAAGGGTTCTTTTGGAAAGGATAGTATCAGATGGATTTATGTAGATATATGAATCAGAAACGCAACGGATGTATAGCAGGGCAGATATCTGAACGGTCATGGAGTAAAGACGAGTAATTGATGGGAGTCAGTTATGTGTGAAACATTTGCGGAATGTGAACGTTGTAAACGTAAACCAGAGCGAAGATTGCTCCCGTTTGAAGAACAGTTACTTCCTGGATTACCTGCAAAACTTAAAACACGATGCGTGCAAATATACATGGATTATTGCGAGAATTTAAATATGATGCAAATTCCCTTTGGACCATGAAGGTTTTCTTTGGATGGTGAGGATGATGTCCTTAGACCATGACGTCCCGGGCCATGAATCTTGAGATAAGGGATTCGCAGGCCATGAAATGATGTTCGGGCCATAAGAATGGTGCCTCTGAACCATGACGCCTTTGAATAATGACGTGCAATATTGAGAGGTTCTCAGGCCATGACATGGTGTCTTCAGGCTATGAGGATGATGCCTTCAGACTATGACGCCTTCGGACAGAGACATGGTGACGCATCATATGAGAAAAACAAGACAGAGCTTAGTCTTGTATAGGATCGGGACAGAGCATAGCCCTGGAAAAGGTAAAATAGTGCTAGGTTTCGGATAGGGTAACGTTCAGTCATTAGACAAGGAAAGGCAGAGCTTAGCCTTATGTAGATGGGGAGGTAATGCTTAGCCTCATATGAGAAAGGGAGACAGTACTTAGTCTCGATGCGAGGGAAGGCAGTGTTTAGCCTTGTGCAAAATGAGAGACAACGTTTAGTCTCATGTAGGGGGAAGGCAATGCTTAGCCTTATGCAAATGAGGAGGCACGGTGTAAGGCCCCGCAAAAACTTGTGCTCAAAACCTAGTCGCAAATCAAGTATGCGGACCGCATTTTTGCCGCATAATGAGTCAGTGGTTTGGTTAAAATTAAGGTCAAAATGCGGTCCATTATGCGACCGCATAACTGATATGCGGACCGCATTTCTATCGCAAAGTGAGTCAATGTGTCAGTCAAATTTAAGGTCAAAAATGCGGTGCATTATGCGACCACAAATTGGGTATGCGGACCGCATTTCCGCCGCAGACCCAAACAGGAGGATTGGATTTTTGGAGAACTTTTGCGGTCCATTCTGCGGACCGCATTTCATCTCTGCGGTCGTAAAGTGCGACCGCATATCTGACTCGGGTACCTATTTTTCTAAATTTTAAACCCGACCCCCTTTTTAATAAAACACCCTAACCCCTCATTATAACGAGTCTTCTGAACAAAATAAGACAGAGGAAGAGAGGGTTCTTGAGAGAGAAAGTCATCTTCATCGAATTTGATTCTTCAAGACTATCCGGGCCGGGGAATTTCAAAGTGATTATCTTCATCCCCATTCTTGCAGGTAAAATCCCTGACCCTTTTTCATTGATTTTTAGGTTTAAACTAAGTGGGGAGTCTCATGCATTGATTCTTGAAAATAATGGTTGAAAACATACATGCATGCCTTTTTAAAACCTAAAATCTAGTAAGAGGAATTGGGTTGGAGTAAAAGGATTGTACAAGAGGGGTTGATAACCTAAATAAGTTTGAGTAGCAATTGTGAACTTCAATTCTAAGTCATATGTGTTAACTTGTGCTCTAGATTGACGTTGCTAGACTATTTGGTGAATTGAAAATAGAAGTTAAAAAGGGAATCGGCTCCAGGTATGTATGGCTAACTTTGACCCTTGTAAAATTATACTTTGACCCTTGTAAAATTATCTTGTTTGGTGTACGAATATTTGGTATGTGATATCTGCGTGGATTATGTGTGAAATTCTTGTGATTGGTATGATTTGACTGTTCGTGGTTAAGTCTCCCGATATAATGGTGTAAGTAATTGGCAATAAACCAAATGTGTGATTGTGAAAGTGTTATGTGGTAAGAGCTGAGCAACAAATGATGGAAGGAAATCGTAAATGATGCAATTGGAACAACTGTGGTAATAACATATATGGCTTGTCATGGGCATTATCGTTGTGACATAAAATGCATATGAGTTATTGAATATGATCGAAATGGTATTGATGGTTATGGAAATTATTTGTGAATTGTTGTTGTTATTCCTTGAGAATTGTTGTTGTAGTTCTTGAGAATTGTTGTTGTTGGTCTTTGTGAATTGTTGTTGTTGTTGTGTTGTTTGTGAATTATGATTGTTCGGTGGGATCGGGTTGCGTGCCGCAACACGAAGTAATAAGGTGTGGGTTGTGGTGATAAGGGTGGCCGAGGTAATAAGGGTGGAAAGTGATCGAAATCACTATTGAAATGAAAATATGAGAAAGTTGTGAAATCATTGATGTGAAAATGTTGAAGGGGAAATGGAGAGATTGTAAACTTGTTTGGCTTGATTGTTCCCTTTTATGTGTATTTGATTGTTGATTCCATTACTACTTGTTACTTGTGTATGGTTTGAGTTTGCTTAGGGCAAAGTTTGTTCATACATACCGGTACAATTCAAATGTACTGACGTCCCTTTTGACGGGGGCGCTACATTCATGTTATGATTGTAGGTGGATCCATAGCAAGTACTCCAGTTCATTGACCGTAGCTCCCCTTCACTTTCCGTCAGCTGTATTGGTGAGCCCCTTTCCTCTCGAGGCCCTGCATGGCTCATGCCGCTTTTATTCTGGAGTCATGTTTTGGGTATTTGTGTAAGGTATAGCCGGGGCCTTGTTTCCGGCAAGTATTGTATTATCCTTTGTATCCTTAGAGGCTCCGTAGACAGTAAATGTGGGTTACGAACTTATGTAAATTTGTATTTTCTATGTTGGGCGATGTAATTTCTAAACCTCATTAAGTAACCATGTATGTTATGTATGTTTTGTGAAAAGGCGTTTTAAGTATAGATGGCTAATTCCTTGGTTAATGAGCAATTAAAATACGGGGTAACGCGTGGGATAGGAAAGGCACCCGGGTCCGCTTGATTGGGGCTACCCGGTCGGGCGCCGGTCATGTCCCTCGCTTTGGGGCGTGACAAACTTGGTATCAGAGCCTAAGGTTTTAATAGAGTTCTAGGATGTCTTGGAGCCGTGTCTAGTAGAGCCCTTCTTATCGGTGTGTTGTTGACCACATCTATAAGTAGGGGGCTGCATGGACATTTAGGAAATTAACCTCTTCTTTGTTATTCTATATCGTGCGGTGAAGTGAAAAGTGGAAGTATCTATGTCTAATGATAATAGGTGAATTTGACTATAATCACACCTTAAATAATCACTTTCTTGTACAGTTTTGATGATAAAAGTGATAACAAAATGCTCTTATTAGTGCTTTTCATGATTTGCAGGTGATATATGATCAGGGAAGGCTAGGGAGTATTTTTGGAGTCAAAAATGAAGAAAAAGAGGCCAACTGTGAAATTCCCCAAGTAAACCACGCAAAACAGGCCTGAAGATTCAGAGGACTAGGTTGACCGCGGTTCCACCGCGACCGCGGTTCCACCGCGACCGCGGTTCCACCGCGACCGCGGTAGAACCACGGTGGAAGATAGCTGCGGATAAATTCAGATTCAGAGAAGGCATTTGGCCGTGGTTTGACCGCGACCGCGGCAGAACCGCGACGGAAGCAGAAAACTTCAGGGACTAAAGTGTAAAACACAGGATTTTTAGACCTAAACCCTATTTAAAACAGTAGACTTCGCCCAAGAGAGGCAGGTATTGATTTTTAGGGTATCTTGGCAAGGAAAACAATTGTGAGAGATCACCCAAAATATCTTTCTTCTTTTCTTTGATTTTTATTGCTAGTTATGATGAATTCTATCTTAGTTTATTTTACCATAGCCATGAGTAGCTAAATTCCTTGTCTAAGGTTTTGATGGAATCTATTGGGTGATGAACTTCTTGTTTATGTGAATACAAATTACTAGTTTAATCTCTATTTGTTCAACTTCGTGTTTGTTGTAGTTAATTGACAGGATCCTCAATTAGCTGTGCCTATTTAGTGTGCATAACTTGGAAAAGAGTGCATATTTAGGGGTATTGTTGAACAACACCACTCCTAGATTATTAGAGGAATCTATAATTGCGGGTTTAAAGGCGGGATTAGGGATAATGAAGCCTTGGGTGTAATCTAAAGTGAATCGTGCTAAATAAAGTAAGCTAGTGTATCTCGGGAGAGTGCAATAGTAAATTACTGTGATTACTCGGGAGAGATTTACGGTAAGATTAGCGTTCATGATTGATAGAGATGTGTTGGTAAATTTGTATGAGCATAACAGAAGGGATTCCATCAATAGGGAAATCATTGCCTTAGCTTTTTCTCATAATTGTTTACAACCTTATTAGTTTAGTTTACAGCTATTTAGTTACTTGCAAGCTAGTCGTTAAAGAACACTCAACTGAGATTTGAATATTTGGGAAGCTGGTTCTGAAGAATTAGTGGGTCTGAAGATAGTGGTTGATAGGTTAACTCTCTGTGGATTCGACCCTGGGCGTAATACTCGGGTTATATTTGCAACGTCCGCAGAGTCCTTTTTATAAGGCATAGTTGGGCGTGATCAAATTTTGGCGCCGTTGCCGGGGAGTTAACGGAATTATCAATTACCATTGATAGAAATACAAAAATTCTTAGTGTGGTCAGTTTTCTCTATACCCAACTTGTGAATATTTGTGTAATTAATTTTTCTTACCTTGGTCTATTTTTATTGTTATTCGTGTTTATTTTCTTAGTTTTGAAAAATGGCATCATATAATGAAAATTGGTCGGATGGTAGTTGTTCATACTTTGATGACCCTTGTCCTTATTGTGGAGGACCACACTCGTGGCAAAATTGTTTAAATTTTCCCAGGGGTGGATTGTGCGCACAATCTCAAACCCATGAGTGGAGTATTTGTGATAAGTGTGGTTTTCAAAATGGTCATTGGGATGTTTGTGCTTATTTGTCCTTCCCTTCCCCAAGCCCCCACTATGATGATTCTACTTTTTGTGATGAAAATTATAGGGCCATGGGAGTTGAAGAAGTTGAGCATGGCCGAAATGGAGAGTTCAAGCTCATGTTGGAATGTTTACTTGAAGGAGGAAACAAAGAACAAAGTGCCTTGGAGGAGCTTTTGGAAAATAGTCTCCGAAATGACTTGGCACTTGAAAGGTGTCACTCACAAATGGGAGAAATGCTTGAAGCTTTAGAGGTCCAAAAAGCCCCGAAAGTTAATGAGAGCCAAGAACTTTCCTTAGATGTGGAAGCCGAAAATCTTTCCTTGGCACTTGATCAAAACCAAGAAGAATCCAATTTCGAGGAAGAAAGTGAGCGTTACTTTGAGGATTCAAGAATTGAACATCCGCCAACCGACTCCATGAGTGTCAATGGTGCCGAGAAAAAAATAGGATTAGAGTCAACCGGTGTAAATAAAAATTTGGTTGAGATTGACTCTAACCCGAGGGAAAAAGAGGATGTCAAAATCCGAGAAAAATTGCAAAATGAAGGTTTGAAGTCGCATTTCAAGCATTTTTCAACATTGGACTTGTGTGGTGATATGGGAATTAATCTACACGACTCAATGAGGGATTGCAAGGAGGAAAGGCAACAATCATTCATCTTACAATTTAAGGGAACAAGGAGGCAAAATGACATTCCTCACATGAAAGCCAAGAAGTGCAAAATGAAGTACTTAAAGCTTGGCTCGATCATCAACGTACCACCCCCGATCGCTCGAGGTCACAAGCTTGATTCCAAGCTAGGTGCCTAGTTCATATCATCCAAGTGGCGAGAAAAGTGTGTCAATTTTTTTTTCTTCTAGGAGCATGGAAAGCAAAGGTAGTGAAGGATGCAACAGCAAACCAAATGGTTGGAACTAAGTGTGAGGTACCCGCACGAAGGACCAAGCTTGGGAAAAGCCTGAGTACCCCATGAGCTGCTAGTGCTTCGGCCTTTGGCCTACCAGGGAGTTTCGTTTACCCTCTTATTTTTGATATGACATGGGGACATGCCATAATTTTATGTGTGGGGTGGGAGACTTGCTCTGGTAGTGTATTGTAGTGTATATAGACATTGAGTATGTTGTAATATTAGATTGATGTTGTTGTGTATAATTAACTGTACTCACATAAGAAGTAACTGACTTGGCCCAACGACGGACACTTGTCGACAGGTCTCTTGAGGGTCATAGTCGAATCTAAAAAAAAAATGTAGAGGACTCTTCCTGAGGACGGACCACTTGGACAGTACTCTTGAGGGAAGTAGTCCATGTATTTTCTTTATTTTTTTTTGGGTAGTGTAGTAATTCTCCCTTGGTTTTTCTTTTGACCACGGTTCTTTTCTAAGGTTTTTTTCTTGAACCGGGTTAGGTAGATTTTTCTTTTCGTAATTTTAGGATTAGATCGGTGAAGGTCAGAATGTAACCCCAAATGTGCACACTTGCAAAAAAAAAAAAAAAAAACTAAAAAGAACTTGAGAGTGTGACGTCTAAGCTTGTTTGTGGACTCATAATATATGCCTTAATTTTGCACATCTTGTCTTGCTTGAACACTCGTATGATTGTGTTGATGAACTGATTCGGAATGAGTTACATGCTAAGTGTGTGTGAGTTGTTACTTGCATCCTATGCTTGCATATGATACCTAGAACTTGCCCTGTGTGTTTGCAAAGCGAAATAGAAGTCGTTTGGTTTTAGAGATGATTGAGGCATTTCTTTAAGAAACCCTTTATACTTGAGAATCCACTTGTGCATATTACCATAGTTAACCCCTTTGAGCCTGAAGCCTGTTCTTTGATAACCCTATAATGATCTAAATCGCTGTGTTTGAATAAGCTTAATTGTTTGAACCTTTACCTCCTAGAAGCACTTGAATCACTAAAGAATATATAAAAGTCAAAGTGTGGGGTGGGAGAGAGTTAGTGAAAAAAGGGAATCAAGAATGAAGATTTTGATTGGTGAACTGGCAGTGTACAATAAATCTCTAAAAAAAAGAAGAAAAGAGAGAAGAAGCCAGTTGTACCTAAAGAAAAGTGGGGGTCACAAGTGAAACAAAATGTGGAATAATGATTGGGTTGAACATAAAGGTGAAATAAAAGGAAGTGTGTATTAAAAGTGCTTAGGGAGGTTAGTCACTATATCCAAATATATCCTACCCGTCCCTTAGCCTACATTACAACCTATAAAGACCTCTTGATCTTTAACAGAATGGCTCGATTAGTAGAGTATTACACTAGGGGCAAGCTTATGGTGTGTCTGTGTGGCATGTGAATGCTCTTTGCTGAGAGTGTGTGAATTCTTTCTATATATGGTTCCTTGTTGTTCAATTTTATGTGTGTGGAACTTCTCTCAGATTTTGTTTATGTGAGGGCATGTGACTCAGGAAGAAAAAGTGAGTCTAGTAATTAGAGTGAGCACAAGTGTGTCTTGGCATGAGAGTCTGCATTTGAGATATGATTGTGCACTGCTTAGGTCGATCATTGATAATAGCAGGTGTGACATAAATTGGGGCAATGCATTGAACAGTTAGGCCTAGAAGTGTGGTTTAGTTTGCTCGAGGACGAGCAAAGGTTTAAGTGTGGGGTGTTGATAATAGGTGAATTTGACTATAATCACACCTTAAATAACCACTTTCTTGGATAGTTTTGATGATAAAAGTGATAACAAAATGCTCTTATTAGTGCTTTTCATGATTTGCAGGTGATATATGATCAGGGAAGGCTAGGGAGTATTTTTGGAGTCAAAAATGAAGAAAAAGAGGCCAACTGTGAAATTCCCCAAGTAAACCACGCAAAACAGGCCTGAAGATTCAGAGGACTATGTTGACCGCGGTTCCACCGCGACCGCGGTAGAACCGCGGTGGAAGATAGCTGTGGATAAATTCAGATTCAGAGAAGGCATTTGGCCGCGGTTTGACCTCGACCGCGGCAGAACCGCGGCGGAAGCAGAAAACTTCAGGGACTAAAGTGTAAAATACGGGATTTTTAGACCTAAACCCTATTTAAAACAGTAGACTTCGCCCAAGAGAGGCAGGTATTGATTTTTAGGGTATCTTGGCAAGGAAAACAATTGTGAGAGATCACCCAAAACATCTTTCTTCTTTTCTTTGACTTTTATTGCTAGTTATGATGAATTCTATCTTAGTTTATTTTACCATAGCCATGAGTAGCTAAATTCCTTGTCTAAAGTTTTGATGGAACCTATTGGGTGATGAACTTCTTGTTTATGTGAATACAAATTGCTAGTTTAATCTCTATTTGTTCAACTTCGTGTTTGTTGTAGTTAATTGACAGGATCCTCAATTAGCTGTGCCTATTTAGTGTGCATAACTTGGAAAAGAGTGCATATTTAGGGTATTGTTGAACAACACCACTCCTAGATTATTAGAGGAATCTATAATTGCGGGTTTAAAGGCGGGATTAGGGATAACGAAGCCTTGGGTGTAATCTAAAGTGAATCGTGCTAAATAAAGTAAGCTAGTGTATCTCGGGAGAGTGCAATAGTAAATTACTGTGATTACTCGGGAGAGATTTACGGTAAGATTAGCGTTCATGATTGATAGAGATGTGTTGGTAAATTTGTATGAGCATAAACAGAAGGGATTCCATCAATAGGGGAAATCATTGCCTTAGCTTTTTATCATAATTGTTTACAACCTTATTAGTTTAGTTTACAGTTATTTAGTTACTTGCAAGCGTAGTTGTTAAAGAACATTCAACTGAGATTTGAATATTTGGGAAGCTGGTTCTGAAGAATTAGTGGGTCTGAAGATAGTGGTTGATAGGTTAACTCTCTGTGGATTCGACCCTGGGCGTAATACTCGGGTTATATTTGCAACGTCCACAGAGTCTTTTTTATAAGGCATAGTTGGGCGTGATCAGAGAGCTTGGAAAAATCAATACTCTTCAGAGATTGGATCCGTTCGGAAAGAAGAAATTTTGGACTTGCTGAATCACAACCGGAGATAGACGAAGCTTATGAAGAAATGCTAGCGGAACTTGCGGAGGATGCTGCTTCTCCCGGAAGTGAGCTTCAAAGTCGGTGAGTTTATCATGAAGCTCTTGAAAGGTTATGGGGGTCTCACGAGCACGAAGTGCAGAGGCTATGCTATCATACTCAGGTGGAAGGCTTTGTACGGCATGAAAAAAACTTCATCAGTGGATATGTGAACACCAACTGAAGCAAGCTTGGTGCAGGTTTCTTTCATTTTCTATAAGTACACAGTAATAGAGAGGTTGCCTTCTTGAAAATTATTCAGATCTTCTCTCAAGCTCATTATGCGAGCACGCGACGGCTTGGCATAAGTGGTGGCAAGGTTTTGCCAAAGCGCGTAAGAAGTTTGTCATCAGTAACAAATGGTATAATTTCTGGTGAAAGAGATGCAACCATGGCACTTCTAATAAGATGGTTTTGCCGTCTATAGGCAGATGTTTCCGCGAGGGATGGTGGCTCATATATAAATTGGAGAAAATCGTAAGCAGTGAGCAATATTTTCCATTGATATTGCCAAGACTGGTAGTTGGTGGTGGTGAGTTTTAGTGGGGGCTTGAGCGGCAGTATTAATGGAGATAAGTTGTTCATTATTGTTCAAGAAAATAATGGTGTTAGAGGAGGCCACAATAGTTGGGGAAGTAATGTTTTGATGGTTAGCCAATGGGGTCATTTGATTTTCAGGTGTTAGTGTTGGGTCTGTTGGGGTTGGGAGGGAACTAGAGGTGTCATTTGGAGGAGCCATGGCTGCTGGAAAAAAAAAAACAAAAAAAATTAGGTGCCCTGAAATTTTTAGCTGTGAAGCACGGTGGCTCTTGATACCATAAAGTAGTTTTCAGAAGAGAGAAGACTTGATCTTTATTAATAATTAACAGGGTATTTACACAAGAAAGTGGATCCATAAGAATCAATCAAACTAATAGCCTATTTAGCCAAGCTTCTTTTTGGCCAAAAATTGAGGTGTTTGGCCAAGCTTTTGGAAGAAAAAAAAGTGCTTTTGAGGAGAAGCAGAAGCAGTTTTGGAGAAGCAGAAAAAAGTAGCTTCTCTCCAAAAGCACTTTTTTGAGAAGCGCTTTTGAGAAAAATACACTTAGAAGCAGTTTTTTAAAGCTTGGCCAAACACTAATTGCTGCTCAGAAGTGTTTTTCAAACTAAGTAGCTAAATACAAACTGCTTCTCACCAAAAGTACTTTTGAGAAAAGCACTTTTAAAAAAAAGAACTTCTCAAAATAAGCTAATTTTTGCAGCTTGGCCAAACGGGCTATAAATAACAATCTGTACAATCAAGAATGAGCTAAAAATGCAGAAACTAAATCTGCAAAGAAGGAAAGAGAATAATCTGCAATGCATTTAAGATATCTTTCTAATAAAAGTAAGAAGGATTGCTTTAGTAAAAAAAATGTTATTGTACTGACATAATAATCTCTATACTGCAATTCTTACATTTTAAGTCATTGGATTTTCGATCATTGTGATTGTTGTCTTAATTAGCTCTAGGGTGTAAAAATAAAATCGATAAATTGCACCAATCCTATAATTCGAGTCAAATTGAGAAAAAAAATCGATTATGATTTGGTGTTTAAAAAAAAAATCTGATCTGTATTGGGTGATACCTTTTTTTTTTTGCTTGAGCCCGACCTGGTTGGATCCGGTCCGGAGCAAGTCGGGGCCATCGAACCCGACCTGGATGCAAGGTAGAACGACGGCCACGTCTACAACCGAGGTCGAGTCATTTCGAGACCGTTACAGAGCTCGAAAGGAATCACCACCGGATGGAGAAACACACAAGGTCGGAAGCCGGGCTCGTAACGGATAACCAAGCGTCGCCGGATATCTCGCCCAAACGTGATTTTCTCAACCACTTCAGGCCATTAAGGCGTAATTACAGGGATCCACGATGTAATCAATTTACCTACCTTATTTTTACCCTTAATCAGAATGTATAAATGGGTATCTCTCTAAATTCTTGTGGATCATCAAGCACAATTGTTCTAAGCAATATTATATTCTGCGATTATTTACTTTAACAGCAATTGTTGAGTCTTTATCTTTATTTTCCTTAACCTAAAAACCTTTTGTATCTTTTAGTTCACGGATCCTTAAAACCCCATATAAATTCAATTGTTATCCGGATTCGAGGGTAAACAGTTTGGCGCCCACCGTGGGGCTAAGGATATTGGTGAGCTCTTTGATACTCTTTCTTGACGCATCACAATACACTGGTTCTTTGCAAAAGAGTCCATCTTACATTCAAATTACCAACTCATAGAATGGCACAATCAATTAACAACGAAC
>NW_017670296.1:939016-994736 GCF_001879085.1 Nicotiana attenuata
ACGACCCCGACGGAGATTCGTAGCTTCTTGGGTTTAGGAGGGTATTATCGGAGGTTTGTGGAGGGATTCTCTACCCTCGCCTTCCCATTGACTAATTTGACGCAGAAAGCAGTTAAGTTCCAATGGTCCGACGCTTGTGAGAAAAGTTTTTAGGAATTGAAGTCAAGGTTGACCTCGGCACCAATATTGACCTTGCCGGAAGGCACAGAAGGATTTGTGGTTTATTGCGATGCCTCCAGGGTTGGTTTGGGGTGTGTGTTGATGCAACATGGGAAGGTTATAGCGTATGCTTCGAGGCACCTCAAGAATCACGAGAAGAATTATCCGACGCATGATTTGGAGCTTGCGGCAGTTGTGTTTGCTTTGAAGATATGGCGGCATTATCTCTATGGGGTCCATGTGGATGTGTTTCCAGACCACAAGAGTCTCGAGTATTTGTTCAAGCAGAAGGAATTGAATTTAAGGCAGTGACGGTGGTTAGAATTGCTCAATGATTATGATATGAATATCTTGTACCATTCGGGGAAAGCGAACGTGGTGGCCGACGCTCTTAGTCGGAAGTCTATGGGTAGTTTGGCTCATTTGGGAGCGGATCAAAGGCCCTTGGCTCGGAGGTTTATCAATTGGCCAGTCTAGGGGTATGTATTTCGACATCAGACGAGGGGAATGTTATGGTGCATAATGGAGCAAAATCGTCACTCGTAGCGGAAGTCAAAGAAAAGCAGTTTATTGATCCAACATTGGCTTAGATGAAGGAAGCAGTTTTGAATAACAAGACTCCGGCATTTTCACTCGGCGACGAGGATGGTGTATTGCGGTGTCAAGGTAGGCTATGTGTTCCGGATGTGGATAAGCTTCGGGAGAGGGTAATGGCGGAGGCTCACAATTCCAGGTGTTCTGTACACCCAGGTTTTACAAAGATGTATCATGATCTCAAGGAGATTTATTAGTGGAACGACATGAAGATGGGTGTGGCGGACTTTGTATCTAAGTGTCCGAATTGTCAGCAAGTAAAAGTTGAGCATCAGCGGCCCGGTGGGTTAACTCAGCTTATGGAAATACCAATGTGGAAATGGGAGATGATCAACATGGATTTCATGGTGGGGTTACCTCGCACTCAGCGCAAATTCGACTCAATTTGGGTAATAGTGGATCGACTCACCAAATCATCTCACTTTTTTCCAGTCAAGTCCATCGATACTGCAGAACAGTATGCTAAGTTGTATATCAAGGAGATAGTAAGGCTTCATGGCACTCCACTTTCTATTACCTCAGATTGAGGGGCCCAGTTCACAGCTAATTTTTGGATGAAATTTCAACAAGGTTTGGGCACTCAGGTGAATCTCAGCACAGCTTTCCATCCTCAGACTGACGGTCAAGCAGAGCGGACTATTCAGACGCCTGAAGATATGTTTCAGGCTTGTGTCTTGGATTTCAAAGGTAGTTGGGATGATCACTTGCCGCTTATAGAATTCGCTTACAGTAACAGCTTTCATGCTAGCATTCAGATGGCCCCATTTGAGGCATTGTACGGGAGGAGGTGTAGGTCCCAGATTGGATTGTTTGATGTGGGTGAAGCAGAATTGATAGGGCCAGATCTCGTGCACCAGACTATGGAGAAAGTTAAAGTCATTCAGGAAAGGATGAAAACTGCTCAGAGTCGACAGAAATCCAATGCGGACGTTCGTCGAAGAGAATTGGAATTTCAAGTTGATGATTGGGTGTTCTTGAGGGTATCCCATATGAAGGGAGTCGTGTGATTCTGGAAAAAAGGAAAGTTGAGTCCTAGGTATGTCGGGCTGTATCGGATCGCTCAAAGGATAGGACTGGTGGCTTATAGGCTTGAATTGCCTCCTGAAATGTCATTAGTTCACCCGGTGTTCCATGTGTCCATGTTGAAAGAAAGTGGTTGGAGATCCATCTACCATTGTTCCAGTCGAGACCATCGAGGTTAATGAAGAGTTGTCGTATGAAGAAGTTCCGGTTGCTATCCTTGATAGGCAAGTCCGTAAATTGAGAAACAAGGAAGTTGCCTCAGTTAAAGTATTATGGCGAAGTCAACGAGTTGAGGAAGCCACATGGGAAACGGAAAAGGAAATGTAGGAAAAATATCCCCATCTGTTTGAACAAGTCTAGTAGTAATCGTGCGAACTCTTATCCCTAAACAAATTGATATTGTGTCCAAATTGGTGCAAAGACACCCCATCTTTTCTTCCTAAATGCTTTACTATTGAAATCCCTCTAGTGGTGTAAGAATTGTACGTGTTGCGATTGTTTAAGTCATGTGAACCTCTTTTTGGTAAATGAAAGTTTTATAAAGACTCATGTGATAAGTAAGCAACTAATGGTAGTGTAGATTGATAAGGATTTATTTATATGCACGTAGTATGTCGAAGCGGTTAAAGTATGCGGGACTCATTGAAGTGACTAATTTATGTGCAAAATGCAGCAAGTGATTGAATATGTGCAATTGTTGAGGTAATGAATTGTATACCAGCTGCAGGGATAGTTGTAATTGTGTAATGGTACTTGGAATTGTGTTTCGTGGGCTCTCTGACAGGTAGATATGTCTAAATTACAAAGGAACTCTGGCAAAATTTTTCAAAAATATGGGATTTAGTGAAAATTGGGAGTGTGCATATCATGTTTTCAAAAGCCAACTGATTTTCAAGATCCTCATTCGAGGACGAATGATTTTAAGTGGGGGAGGATGTAAGGCCCCGTAAAATTTTTTGCTCAAAACCTAGTCGCAAATCAAGTATGCGGACCGCATTTCTGCCACATAATGAGTCAGTGGTTTGGTTAAAATTAAGGTCAAAATGCGGTCCATTATGCGACCGCATAACTGATATGCGGACCGCATTTCTATCGCAAAGTGAGTCAATGTGTCAGTCAAATTTGAGGTCAAAAATGCGGTGCATTATGCGACCGCAAATTGGGTATGCGGACCGCATTTCCGCCGCCGACCCAAGCAGGAGGATTGGATTTTTGGATCACTTTTACGGTCCATTCTGCAGACCGCATTTCATCTTTGCGGTCGCAAAGTGCGACCGCATATCTGACTCGGGTACCTATTTTTCTAAATTTTAAACCCGACCCCCTTTTTAATAAATTACCCCAACCCCTCATTTTAACGAGTCTTCTGAACAAAATAAGAGAGAGGAAAAGAGGGTTCTTGAGAGAGAAAGTCATCTTCATCAAATTTGATTCTTCAAAACTATCCGGGCCGGGGAATTTCAAAGTGATTATTTTCATCCCCATTCTTGCAGGTAAAATCCCTAACCCTTTTTCATTGATTTTCAGGTTTAAACTAAGGGGGGGGGGGGAGTCTCATGCATTGATTCTTGAAAATAATGGTTGAAAACATACATGCATGCCTTTTTAAAACCTAAGATCTAGTAAGAGGAATTGGGTAGGAGTAAAGGATTGTACAAGAGGGGTTGATAACCTAAATAAGTTTGAGTAGCAATTGTGAACTTCAATTCTAAGTCATATGTGTTAACTTGTGCTCTAGATTGACGTTGGTAGACTATTTGGTGAATTGAAAATAGAAGTTAAAAAGGGAATTCGGCTCCAGGTATGTATGGCTAACTTTCACCTTTGTAAACTCATCTTGTTTGGTGTACGAATATTTGGTATGTGATATCTACGTGGATTATGTGTTAAATTCTTGTGATTGGTATGATTTGAGTGTTGGTGGTTAAGTCTTCTGATATAATGGTGTATGTAATTGGCAATAAACAAAATGTGTGATTGTGAAAGTGTTATGTGGTAAGAGCTGAGCAACAAATGATGGAAGGAAATAGTAAATGATGCAATTGGAACAACTGTGGTAGTAACATATATGGCTTGTCATGGGTAATTATCGTTGTGACATAAAATGCATATGAGTTATTGAATATGATGGAAATGGTATTTATGGTTATGGAAATTCTTTGTGAATTGTTGTTGTTATTCCTTGAGAATTGTTGTTGTAGTTCTTGAGAATTGTTGCTGTTGGTCTTTGTGAATTGTTGTTGTTGTTGTGTTGTTTGTGAATGGTGATTGTTCGGTGGGATCGGGTTGCGCGCCGCAACACGATGTAATAAGGTGTGGGTTGTGGTGATAAGGGTGGCCGAGGTAATAAGGGTGGAAAGTGATCGAAATCACTATTGAAATGAAAATATGAGAAAGTTGTGAAATCATTGATGTGAAAATGTTGAAGGGGAAATGGAGAGATTGTAAACTTGTTTGGCTTGATTGTTTCCTTTTATGTGTATTTGATTGTTGATTCCATTACTACTTGTTACTTGTGTATGGTTTGAGTTTGCTAAGGGCAAAGTTTGTTCATACATACCAGTACAATTCAAATTTACTGATGTTCCTTTTGCCGGGGGCGCTACATTCATGTTATGATTGTAGGTGAATCCATAGCAGGTACTCCAGTCCACCGACCGTAGCTCCCCTTCACTTTCCGTCAGCTGTATTAGTGAGACCCTTTCCACTCGGGGCCCTGCGTGGCTCATGCCACTTTTATTCCAGAGTCATGTTTTGGGTATTTGTGTAAGGTATAGCCGGGGCCTTGTTACCGGGAAGTATTGTATTATCCTTTGTATCCTTAGAGGCTCCGTAGACAGTAAGTGTGGGTTACGAACTTATGTAAATTTGTATTTTGTATGTTGGGCGATGTAAGTTGTAAAACTCATTATGTAACCATGTATGTTTTGTATGTTTTATGAAAAGGCGTTTTAAGTATTGATGGCTAATTCCTTGGTTAATGAGCAATGAAAATACGGGGTAACGCGTGGGATAGGAAAGGCACCCGGGTCCGCTTGACTGGGGCTACCCGGTCGGGCGCCGGTCATTTCCCTCGGTTTGGGGCGTGACACACGGCTTAGCCTCATGCAAGCAAAGGGAGACAAGGCTTAGTCTCATGTAGGGGGAAGGCAATGCTTAGGCTTATGCAATTGAGGAGGCAGGGCTTAGCCTCATGCAAGGAAAGGGAGACAAGGCTTAGTCTCATGCAGAGGGAAGGCAATGCTTAGCCTTATGCAATTGAGGAGGCAGGGCTTAGTCTCATGCAAGGAAAGGGAGACAGGGCTTAGTGTCATGCAGAGGGAAGGCAATGCTTAGCCTTATGCAAATGAGGAAGCAGGGCTTAGCCTTATGCAAGAAAAGGGGGACAGGGCTTAGTCTCATGCAAACATAAGGCAATGGTTAGACTTATGCAAATAGGGAGGCAGGACTTAGCGTCATGAAAGAATTGAGATAGAGCTTAGTCTCATGCAAAGAGAACGTAATTCTTAGCCTTATGCAAATAGGGAGGCAGGGCTTAGCCTCATGCAAGAATTGAGACATAGCTTAGTCTCATGCAATGGACAAAAAACAAATAGGAGCAGAATATTTCTTAGCTGGAGATATATTTGCGCTTGGCGGTCCGGTTGTTATGAAGGTAATGATTTTAAGGCGCAAGTACTTGTGGTTATTCCTTGTTCCTGTATCCAAAGAAAAATCGTGAGTTTTGCGGGGGAGATTTATTCGTGCCTTTGTCTGCTTGTTTTGCTTTGCTTTACTCTGGAGATCCTGTTTCAGTTGTCCTGGGTAATATCTGGCTGCCACAGTAATAAAGTTTTTGAAAAAATTAGCATTTGTTTGATGAAATAGAGTCATTTAGAAAACATAGTGGTATATAATATCAAGTAAATCGGATGAACTAATGACTGCGACACTTTTAGAGACATTGCGGCTTCATTGCGTTGGAATTTTGAGGGTCCTCCTCAAAATTCCGCCCCAGTTACTTAACCAATTCTCTGAATATCTTACATATGACGTCGACTGGACTTGCTCCGGAATTTTGAGGGTCCTCCTCAAAATTCTGCCCCAGTTTCTGGTTATGGGAAAATGAAAATTTTATTGAGATATGACCAAACCCACAGGGCTGCCTACGTATCCCCTCTTAAACGGAAATCAGGTCAAGAGTAGTTCAGTTACATTTGATGAAGAAGTGTAAAAAATTTAAATATACTATCTCTTGACTGCATCCGAATTGATAGGCTTTGGCCAAACTTCTCCGTCCATTTCTGCAAGTATGAGTGGTCCTCCTGTTAGTACCCTGTGAACCATGTAAGGACCTTGCCAGTTAGGTGAAAATTTCCCTTTGGCTTCATCTTGATGTGGAAAGATCCGCTTCAACACCAGCTGCCCCGGTGTGAACTGTCTTGGTTTGACCTTTTTGTTGAAAGCTCTGGACATTCTATTCTGATAAAGCTGACCATGACACACTACATTCATCCTTTTTTCCATCTATGAGGGCTAATTGCTCATAGCGGTTCCTTATCCATTTTGCATCGCTGAGTTCGGCTTCTTGTATGATCCTTAAAGAAGGAACTTCTACCTCGGCAGGAATGACAACTTCGGTACCATAAACCAACAAATAGGGAGTTGCCCCGGTTGATGTATGGACTGTGGTATGGTATCCCAATAAGGCAAATGGTAACTTCTGGTGCCATTGCTTGTGATTCTCTACCATTTTCCTTAGTATCTTCTTCATGTTCTTGTTGGCAGCTTCCACGACTCCATTCCTTTGAGGCCTGTATACTGTGGAGTTTTTGTGCTTGATTTTGAAAGTTTCACACATGGTTTTCATCAGACCACTATTGAGATTGGCGGCATTGTCAGTGAAGATAAACTCGGGAACCCCGAATCGACAAACAATACTATCCCTGACAAAATCTGCGACGACTTTCTTGGTTACAACTTTATAAGATGCATCCTCTACCCATTTTGTGAAGTAATCGATGGCCTCTAAAATGAACCTGTGCCCGTTTGAAGTAGTGGGTTCGATCAGACCAATGACATCCATTCCCCAAGTAGCAAAAGGCCAAGGTGCACTTGTTGCATTGAGTTCGTTTGGCGGTACCCGTATCGTATATGCATGTACCTGGCAGTGGTGGCATTTCTGGACATACCAGATGCAATCTATTTCCATAGTCATCCAAAAGTACCCGGCCCTGAGTTTCTTCTTGGCTAGAACAAAACCGTTCATATGTGGGCCGCAGGTTCTGGCATGTATTTCCTCGAGCAATTTGGAAGCTTATTTGGCATCAACACACCTTAATAGTCCTAGATCAGGTGTTCTTCTATAAAAAATTCCTCCACTTTGGAAGAAATGATTGGATAGCCTCCGCAGTGTGCGTTTCTGAGTATGGTTCACCTTCTCTGAGTATTCTCCTTTCGCCAAAATATTCCTTGATGTCGTGGAACCATGGGTTTCCGTCCGTTTCTTCTTCAACATGAGCACAATAAGCTGGCTGACTCTGGATCCTTATTGGAATAGGATCGATGAAATTCTTATCCGGATGCTGTATTATGGAAGATAAAGTAGCCAGTGCATCTGGGAATTCGTTCTGGACTCTCGGAACATGTTTGAATTCTATCTTTGTGAACCTCTTCGTATGTTCTTGCACATGATACAGGTATGGTAGTATCTTAGTATTCTTTGTAGCCCATTCTCCCTGAACCTGATGTACCAGAAGATCTGAATCACCAATTACCAGCAACTCTTGTATATTTATGTCGATGGCCGAATTGAGCCCCATGATACAAACCTCATATTCTGCCATATTGTTGGTGCATGAAAACCTAAGCTTTATTGGTACCGGATAATGTCGACCTGTCTCTAACACCAAAACTGCTTCAATACCCACTCATTTGAAGTTTGCAGCTTTGTCGAATAACATTGTCCAACCGTCATAGGCTTCAGCAATGTCCTTTCCTACGAATGACACTTCTTCGTCAGGAAAATACATTTTTAGTGGTTCGTATTCTCCTTCTACAGGATTTTCGGCAAGATGATCTTCCAAAGCTTGTCCTTTGACTGCCTTCCGAGTTACATAGATGATATAGAACTCACTTATCAATATTTGCCACTTGGCCAACTTCCCAGTAGGCATAGGCTTCTGAAAGATGTACTTCAGAGGATCCATCCTTGATATGAGGTATGTGGTATAGGCACAAAAGTAGTGCCTCAATTTCTGAGTTGTCCATGTCAGAGCACAGCAAGTGTGTTCTAGTAGAGAATACCATGCTTCATAAGGTTTGAACTTCTTACTCAAGTAATATATGGCTTGCTCCTTTCTTCCTGTCTCGTCATGTTGTCCCAAAACACAAAGCCTCTTCTAATACAGAGAGGTAGAGTAGCAGTGGCCTACCAGGCTCTGGTGGGACTAGGACTGGCGGTGTGGATAGGTATTCTTTGATTTTGTCAAAAGCCTTCTGACAATCCTCAGTCCAACTGGTTGCAGCATCCTTCTTCAACATTTTGAAAATTGGTTCACATATTACTGTGGACTGTGCTATGAAGCGGCTGATGTAATTGAGGCATCCCTAGAAACTCATTACGTCCTTCTTGTTCTTCGGTGGTGGTAATTCTTGGATAACTTTAGCCTTTGACGTGTCCACTAGTTTCCTTGGGGACGATGAATCCCAATAATTTTCCGGTAATAACCCCCAAATGCACATTTTGCGGGGTTCAGTTTTAAATTGTACTTTCGTAGCCGGTCAAAGAACTTCCTCAAGTCTGCTATGTGATCTGTGTCTTTCTTGGATTTGATGATGACATTGTCAACATATACCACTATTTCCTTGTGTATCATATCATGAAAGATGGTTGTCATGGCCCTCATATAGGTGCCCCCAGCATTCTTCAGACCAAATGGCATCATTTTGTAGCAATACACTCCCTATGGTGTAATGAAAGCTGTTTTCTCTGTGTCTTCTTCGTCCATCCAATTCTAATGATAACCTGCGAAGCAATCTACAAAGGATTGGAGCTCATGCTTGGTGCAATTGTCGATCAGAATGTGTATGTTCGGTAGTGGGAAATCATCCTTGGGACTTGCTCTATTTAAATCCCGATAGTCAATACACACCCTGACTTTCCTATCTTTCTTTGGAAACGGTACAATATTGGATAACCAGGTCGGGTATTCAACTACCCTGAGGACTTTGGCTTTGATCTGCTTAGTGACTTCTTCTTTGATTTTTAGGCTCATGTCTGGTTTGAATTTTCTGAGTTTCTGCTTCAGCGGCGGACACATTCGATTGGTAGGCAACTTATGAGCCACTATGAATGTGCTCAGACCGGTCATGTCATCATATGACCACGCAAAAATATCCTCATATTCTTTCAGGAAACGAGCATATTCTTTCTTCTCTGATGGTGACAGGTGAATACTTATGCGAGTTTCTTTGATGGTTTCAGAATCTCCCAAATTTACTATCTCTGTTTCGTCCAGGTTAGACTTAGGCTCATTCTCAAAATTCTCAACTTCTCTGACAATATCCTCAGGGATTATATCCTCTTCTTCTACTTCTTCTTAATAACTATCCTTATGTTGCGTTGTCTTATTACATGTCACAGTCGTTGGTTCATCGGGATAAGTAATTATAATGCTGTAGGGGAAAAAATGTAAAAGATATAATAAATACTAAAATAACAATGCATTAATTAAATCTCGAAAACATCAAAACAGGCACGACTTGATGACTCGAGCAGTTATTCCAAAACAAAAAACAAAATACTGGAAATATGTTAAATGCTTAAAATGGCTTTTAAAAATAGATCATGCTGATTGCCAGGCTACCCAGGAACTTGACGGGCCCGGGATGGTGCATCAATCCAATTCTTGAGAACAACTCCCTTCTCCATGGTCTGAATGGTGAGGTCTTCTTTCTCCTCCTCCTCAACTATTGCATTATAGTCCGTGTGTTCATTATCCAGAAATAGATTCCTCAGGCCAGCTAAAGCCTCATCTTCCTCCGATCCTCATATCACGTCAGTATGTTGAAATGTCTGATGCAGATGCGGTACGGCTGCTCAAGAGGGTAGTAGGGGCCATGCCATGGCAGCAACCAATCATTGTACTCATGCTAGGTGTACTGATACCTAAGTCTGTTTACCTTGAAAATGGTAATTACAATTAGATTTGATTTTGTGGTTCTAAAAATATGTGATTTATTTTTATGCTAGTTGTTAGGCAGTAGATTGTAAGTGTGAGACTAGAACATAAGATAAGGGCTAGAAGGTAATGTATCAAGCAAACCGAGTGGCTGAGAATCGGGGCCTCAAGCTGACTGATACGGGGACTCGAGGTCGAGCTGGGCGTTAGGTTCTGAACAGTCGATGGGGAACTAACAATTCTTAGGACCTTGATGAGGGATTTCTATGATCAGTGATGAGTAATAAATGTAAATAATGAAATCAAAGGAGAATATATTTAAGTTAGAGAGCAGAGAATGTTCTTGTTCTTGTATTCAATGTTGTGAGTTATATCCCTTACAAAATGACAAAGATCCTCTTTATTTCTTCTACGGAAAACCTGGAATGCCTTTGGGGTGAAGTTGGTCAGGCCAAGCATGAATGTGTTGAGCTAAAGGCTCAGGCAGATGCCTATGTTGCGGCCAAGAAGAATGCTTTGGCCAAGGCCTCTGCCCTCGAGGTGCAACTCTGGAATGCTCGTGAAAAAAGCTCGATCCAGACGAGCGTGATTGCAAGGCTCAACACTGAGCTTTTGTTGTGGGCGCTCGAGCTGAAGCTGATGAGATTTGAGCTGAGGCTGATAAGAGGGTGGCCGTTTATTTAAAAGATACCGCCGATTCTCGGGCTAAGATAAGAGGGGCTTCTAATCGGGAGAGCAGAAGCAATGAGTATGCTCAGTCCAATTCTCGGAGGGAAACTCTCGAAGAAATCCATGCTAGGGGCTTCGATCTCTCGGAGGAGATAGCGCAGGCGAAGGCGGATGAATATGACGCCGAGTTCCTCTTATCTGATGCCGAAGATAACGAGGAAGAGGCCGACGGGCCGCAGTCCCCGAGGGAGCGTAGGCTAGGCCTTGCCTTTTGATTCTTCGTATAATGCTCTTATAGAACTTTGTAAATGGAGCTTTGCATAAACGTATAAAAGGAAGCCTTTTGGTTTCACCTTTCATGTATTTTCCTTTGCTTGTGTACGTCTCTTTTTGTTTTGAATTCATATGTCTGTTGACGCTTGGCCAGGTGAACTGGACTTTGAGGCAAAAACCTTAGGTTTGTAAATCGGCCCTGAGGCTTGTTGGGCTGGCCCGTAGGCTCTTACGCATTTGCCCTTAGGCATTTTTAGTTAACTGTTCGGGCTCGGTATTTGAGTTGGATCTCGACTCGAGCTCATTGACCCTTAAGTTTTTGAATTTTAAGCTGGCGTCTGGGCTCTTACGCGTTGGGTCGGCACGAACTTTTGATTTAAGCTGGCGATAGTGGCTCTTATGCGTAGGGTCGGTATGATATTTAGTTTAAGCTGGCGACAGTGGCTTTTATGCGTAGGGTCGGCACGACCTCTAGTATAGGCTTATTTTTCCCTCGTTGAAGTTTTTGTGTTCGTCCGGCTCTTTGGCGGTTCAATAAGAACCTCGATTGCGAGTCGTTATGTGACGATGGGTGAGCACCTCGAGAGGTTTCGCTCGATGGATGAACGTTTTGAAGTCTTTTGTATGGAGCTGACAAGGTCGAAGCTCTTTTGCTTATGCCGAGGGTAGCCTGATTAACCGATTCTTTTCGAAGTATTTTCGAAGTAATTTGAAGGTTGTGAGTTTATTGGCGATGGTCGGGCATCCCCGAGTAACGTTAGTTTAGCTGGTACAGCCTGTTGACAGTATTCATCGTATTTGGCCATAGCCTTTTAGTCCCTGAGTGAGGTAGCTTCGACGTCTATATCGAGGGTATGCCCTTTTAGGAGTCTTACAAGTTAGAATATATAGCCTTAAATTTAAGATCGGGATTATGCCTATTGTAAGGTCTTATAAATTTTTACATGCCTTACTTGAGGTCTTACAGATTTGGTTACTTGGTAGAAGTATAACTCATGCCTTGCTTGAGGTCTTACAGGTTTGGTATTGCCTTATAAAGGTCTTATGAGCTTGAGGTTGCCCGCATGGGGTCTTATAGCCTCGAGTTTGAAAAATCGATGGGGTGACCGTCGACGACAGTCCTCGAGACATCGAGAGTCTTTTGGCTCTGGAGGCGTTTTGTGTAAACATGGAGTTGCCTTATTGAGGGCTTACGAGTTCTATGTTTCCGACCCGGAGGTCATATGTCTTTGAGTTATTGACGTCAGTCCCCAAGTGTTCATGAATCTCTGGCTCTGGAGCCGCTTCTTGAAATAATAGCGGATTTCTTTGAAGTGCAAAGTGTTTTGACGTAAAAATATTCGTTGATTACTTGGCACAAGTATACATGTTTTCGTCGTCAAGGGTTCAATTATTCTATGCGGACACGGTTCATTCGACCGTTTGGCCCGATACATCATTTTCCTATTGAGACCCTTTTTGGCTCATCTTGACTTCTTCGAGGGGGTGATCTCCCGGGGGGATGCCCCCCTGTATTCGAGGTTGATTGAAGAGAAGCCTTGAATACTTGTTAAGTTCTCCTCATGTAGCATATAGATGTTGCCTCGTTGAAAACCTTGCCGGTAAAACCCTTCTTGGGATAAAAGCCGATCGAAGGAAAAGAGTGCAACACATGCTTTAAAACCTGCGGTCTTCATGCAGGAAAGCGTCTCGATTGTTCTGATCGGACACCTGCACACAAGTTAGTGTAAGATGTAAAAAAGAAAAGGGGGGGCGATTGTACCTTAGTGGAGATGACACTTCGAGCTTCGATGTGCTTCAATTGTTTTCTCTGGGGACGCGGTACGGTCCTTTACTTGTTTATTCAGGTGTAGCCGAGAATGTATCTCATGATCACTACTTCCCTGTTTGTTTATCCTTTAGCTCCTTCGATGTTGGAGGCATTGATGCCGGTGTCATATCGTGCACCGCGCATATCTCTCTTGTTGCATGTTTTTCTCCGTACACAGTTTTTATTCCGTCCTTTGTCAGAAATTTCATCATTTGATGAAGAGTTGATGGTACTGCCCTCATACTGTGTATCCATGTCCTTCCGAGTAAGGCATTGTATTTCATGTCTCATTCGATGACATGAAACTTGGCATTTTGGGTTATGCCGGCCACGTTGACCGGGAGGGTGATCTCCGCTTTCATTGTTTCACTTGCCATGTTGAATCTGTTGAGGACTCGAGAAGCGGGCACGATTTGGTCGAGCAGTCCGAGCTCCTCCACCACCCTCGACCTGATAATGTTGGCCGAGCTACCTGGATCTACAAGTACACATTTAATTTGGAATGTATTCACAAGAAAAAAGATTACCAGTGTGTCATTACGAGGCTGAGATAGGGTCTCGATGTCCTCGTCGCTAAATGTGGGAGCGTCCTCGGGTATGTAAACTCGAGTTCGCCTTTCCCTGGTGATGGATATTTTTGTTCGTTAGACAATGGGTTCCTGTGGGAGGTTGACTCCCGCAATAATCTTCTGTTTCATTTTTCTTGTTCGACTCTCTCTCCCAGAATTGATTTTTGGCTCGATCGCTTAGGAACTCTCGGAGGTGCCCTTTGTTATTCAGTCGGGCAACTTCTTCTCGGAGCTGTATGCAATCTTCGATCCTAAGACCGTATGTGCCATGAAACTCGCACACCAGGTCGGGGTTCCTTTGTGATGGATCTGATTGTACGGGTTTTGGCCACCTGGTTTCTCTGATTTTACCGATGGCAGAGGCGACATCGGAAACATCAATGTTGAAGTTGCATTCGGACAATCGGGGTGCCTCCGTCGATCCTCTATGTCTGTCGAATCCGACTCTGCCCACGAGTCCCCGAGGATTCTAACCTCGGTCTGTCCTTCGATCATTTCGGGGTATGTTACGCCTTGGGGTGTTTCTCTGATATTCAGTGTAAGGTTGATACCTTTCTTTGTTTGGCCTCGGTTCCTTTGCCAAGAGCCTGTTAGGATATACTGAGCCTAAGGGGGTTCCCACTTGGTCATCCTCGACCCTTATCTTCGACTGATATCGGTTGTGGACATCCGACCAAGTCACGGCGGGATATTCTATCAGGTTTTGCTTTAGTTGCTTTGAAGTTATTGAGCTTGGTTCGTTCAAACCTTGGGTGAAGGCCTACACTGCCCAGTCATCGGAGACTAGTGGTAATTCTATTCGCTTCATTTGGAAACCAGATACAAACTCCCGCAGCATCTCATTTTCTCTTTGTTTGATCTTGAAGACGTCGGATTTTCTTGTAGCAACCTTAATGGCACCGACGTGTGCCGTTATAAACGAATCTGCTAGCATGGCAAATGAGTCTATTGAATTCGGGGCTAGGTTGTGATACCACATCATGGCCCCTTTTGAAAGTGTTTCTCCGAATTTCTTCAATAGGACGGATTCAATCTCGTCGTCCTTCAGGTCATTCCCCTTTACAGCACAAGTGTAAGCAGTGATATGCTCGTTGGGTCCGAGGTTCCATTGTACTTCGGGAGATAATGCATTCTGAATTTCTTCGGGATGGGCTTTGGAGCAGCATATTACGGGAATGGATTTTGTACAAATTTCTTCGAATCTACACCCATTAGGATCGGGGGTGCGCTTGGGATCTGATAGACAGTTGAATTGTGGGTCTCCTCCTTCTTGTCATTGGCTTCTATCTTCTTTTTGCCCGATTCAATCCTCTTCGTGAGGTCCTCGAGCATCTTTATGGTAGCGGGGTCGTCTGCTGACCCGTTGTTGCTTGATCTTTCTGGTACTTGTTCGGCCCGAGGAGCCGCTTCCGATGCTGGTATGCTCAGAGTTTTTTGGTGGCTCTGTAGTTGAGCGATCGCCAGCTGTTGTGCTTGCAACATCTCAAAAATAACGTGAAGGCTAACCTCCCGTTCCTCCCGAGCTGGGGGTTTTCTGAGCTTCTTGTTGGTTCTCTTAGAGTATACTCCTGTCGGTGTGGGAGCTTATATCGACGTGTTGGCATTGCGCGAGATCACATCCACGGGAATTGGTTCTGGTGCATCCTCAGGGTTTCACGGTGGTACACCAATACCTGGAATAGCTACACCATTCTCTCCATGGTCCTCAAGACCGTTGTCTTCATGTGCGTTCACTGAGTTAGACATTTTGACCTGAAATCAAAGATCCTTGGACAAGAAAAATTGTGAAAGATAACTTGCGATGTGTAGTAAACCAACAAGAAAACAATTACTACTATTTTTAGCCTCACGGTGGGCGCCAAACTGTTTACCTTGAAAATGGTAATTACAATTAGATTTGATTTTATGGTTCTAAAAATATGTGATTTATTTTTATGCTAGTTGTTAGGCAGTAGATGCTAACTGTGAGACTAGAAAATAAGATAAGGGCTTGAAGGTAATGTATCAAGCAAACTGAGTGGCTGAGAATCGGGGCCTCGAGCTAACTGATACGGGGCCCCGAGGTCGAGCTGGGCGTTAGGTTCTGAACAGTTGATGGGGAACTAACAGTTCTTAAGACCTTGATGAGGGCTTTCGACGATCAATGATAAGTAATAAATGAAGAACAATTAATGAAACACAATAAATGTAAGCAATAAATGTAAATAATGAAATGAAAGGAGAATATGGTTAAGTTAGAGAGAAAAGAATGTTCTTGTTCTTGTATTCAAAGTTGTGTGTTATATCCCTTACAAAATGACAAGGATCCCCTGTATATATGAGGGGAAATCCTAACACGGTACAGGTGCATTTATTACAAATATACGCGGCTGGTACAACCATTTAATGCCACGCTACGGGCTTGCACTAGCCTAATAGACTTGGTCAGCTTTAATCGCGTGCCTTGGTAACTTCCCGTTATGCCATCATAACCACCGATTTATACTGCCCCGAGGTCGAGCATTGAGAACCCTCGGGGTCAAACTTATAGATGAGCCTAACTCGGACAAAACGGCTCATCCACCCTCCGTTTCTAACCTGGTCGGTACAAGGAAAAAGGGCTCTCGAGGCCCGACAGTGGAGCCTAATCAGGCCCCCTCAGAAGAGTCGGTGAGTATACATTCTGATCAGGTGGTCGAGAGTGAAAGGAATCACCTTAATCATGTTCGCATAATATCTAGTCAGGTAAATGAAGCGCCAAAACGAAAGATGAATTTGGCCAAGAGTCACTCGATATCATTCGCCGAAGTCGAGGACCACATGGTCTATTGAAGGCAAGAATGGCTCCAACGGGCCAAGGGTAAACGGATAAGTGTACACACTGAGGAGGCCGGCCTTGTATATCGTTATGTCCTCCCCCCGAGAAGGAATCTCCACAAGCATCGCGACCCCCAGCGGCTGTCGGTCTTCACCCTTTTGACGTCTGTTATTGAACTAACATATTGGGACACAGGTTCGCATCGCCCCGACTTCAAAGAAGGTTTTTTGGTCTTAGAACTGGAGGTCGTTTCAAAGGCTCCTGGGATGCATTCCTCGACGCAAGGGGGCATTGTTGCTTTGCCCTTTGGCGAGCGGGAGGAAGAGGAAGGCACATCTCCCTTAGGGACAGAGGTGGAAGTTTTCGCCATTTTTATTAAAAGATTTCAGAGGAGAAATGAAAATTGCGTTTCAGAAGAGAACACAAGAGAGAGATAAGAGGAATTCTTTTAAGGGCTTGTTGGTGCAGTGCAAAATAAGGAGCGAAAGAAGAAGTATTTATAAAGGTCTAACGTGCACGCTGGAGCGGACCAAAGGACATCCAACCGCTGTAATTAACTCAAAGGCTTTTAAGGGCTGCGTGGACGCGACCTTTAGGCACCTCATTTTATCACGTCAGTCGCTTGATAGGGCGTGACTACCATCGCAATGGAAGTATCGAAGGGGCAAGAATTCGAGATCGTTTCTTATCATTTTTCTCTAAGAAACGCGGGGACTATCTGTATGCGGATAAAATTGGAGAGCTCAATTTTACGATCATTATGTCTTTCCATAGCTTCGCCGCGAAGGCCCGGGGCACAGTTCGACGTTCGACCTCGAGGGTTCTTTATGTCCGACCTCGGGGCAGCATAAATCGATGGTTATCATAGACAAGCGGGAAGTTCCCTAGGCACGTGGTCATAGCTAACAACACCTACAAGAATAGTACCAGTCTGTACCAGACTGCTAAGTAGCTATACCAGCTACTTTTCTTTGTAAATAAGTGCCTCTGTACTATATTGGGATTCCCCTCCTATTTAAATGGGGACCCTTGTTGTTTCTTGGACAGGATATACAATATAAAACATTTAATACAAGAACATTCTCTGCTCTCTAACTTAAACACATTCTCCTTTGATTCTATTACATACATTTATTGTGTTTCATTAATTGTTCTTCATTGATTACTCATTATTGATCATAAAAAGCCTCCGTCAAAGCTCTCAAATCTGTTAGTCCTTCATCGTCTATCCACGGCCTAGTATCTAGCTCGACCTCGAGGCCCCGTATAGGCCAGCTCGAGGCCCCGATTCTCAGCCACTCGGTTTGCTTAAACATACTGCTTTCAAGCTTCTATCTTATTTTCTAGGCTCACACTTAGCATCCATTGCCTAACAACTAGCATAAAAATAAATCACGTATTTTTAGAACCACAAAATCAAATCTATTTGTAATTACCAATTTCAAGGTAAACAGTTTGGCGCCCACCGTGGGGTTAAGAATAATAGTTATCGTTTTCTTGCTGGTTTACTACATAACGCAAGTTATCTTTTGACACTTTTTCTCGCCCAAGAATCTTTTATTTTAGGTCAAAATGTCTAACTCATTGAATGCACATGAGAACAACGTTCTTAAGGACCATGGAGAGAATGACGTAGCTGTTCCAGATATTGGTGTACAACCACAAAACCCTGAGAATGCACCAAAACCAATCCCCGTGGGTATGAACTCACCCAACACCCAGCACAGTTGTATTGGCTCCCACATTAATGAGAGTACACGCCAAGAAAATCAACAGGAAACTCGGGAAAATCCCACCCGGAAAGAAAGAGAGGCAAATAGGAGAAACGAAGAAGAAAAATCTCAGCACATCGTTCATATGATCATTGGGGGAACCGACACTCCCCAAGGACCTGCGACCAAACGGATAAAAGTTTCGCTGCAATGGAAGGGCTGATTCTGGGCCGTATGTCCCAGGATATCCTTGCATTCAGTGAGGAAGATTTTGAGACCTTGTCTCATCCACATAACAATGCGCTGGTAATTTCATTTCTCTTGAATAACATTCAAATTAAATATGTACTCGTGGATCCAGGTAGCTCGGCCAACACAATCAGGTCGAAGGTGGTAGAACAACTCGGACTCCTCAATCAGATCGTACCTACCTCCCGAATCCTCAACGGATTCAACATGGACGGCAAAGCAAGGACAGGGGAGATCACCCTCCCGGTCAACATATCCGGTGCAGTTCAGGGCGCCAACTTCCATGTCATCGGAGGTGACATGAGGTACAATGCATTGCTTGGTAGGCCGTGGATACACACCATGAGGGCAGTATCGTCAACTCTGCATCAGATGATGAAGTTTATGACAAAGTATGGTATAAAGACAGTATATGGAGAACAACATGTAGCAAAGAAAATGTTCGTGGTCCACTCGGAGGCATCAAATCCTATGCACTCTACCCCGGAAGAGCCGGGAGGCAAACAGACCCCCGACGAAGATGAAGAATATTTCCTCGCTCCCCGAACCTTCGTTGCCCCGAAGAGTCGAATGCAACAAAGTCGACTATTGAAGAACTAGAGCAAGCTGTTTTGATCGAACATCTCTCTGATCGGAAGGTATACTTGGGAACGAGATTAACCCCCGAACTCAGGAAAAAACTCACTCAATTTCTTATTAATAACATCGACTGCTTTGCTTGGTCCCATTTAGATATGACAGGGATCCCACCGCAAATAACCACCCATCGTCTAAGTGTCGACCACAGATTCAAACAAGTAAAACCGAAAAGGAGACCCTAGTTCAAAATAAAACACGCATTCATCAAGGACGAGGTAACAAAACTCCTAAAAATAGGGTCTGTTAGGGAGGTAAAATATCCCGAATGGCTGGCCAATGTGGTGATGGTTCCCAAAAAAGGAAATAAGTTAAGAATGTGGGTAGATTATAAAGACTTAAATAAAGCGTGTCCCAAGGATTCATTCCCGTTGCCTAACATTGACCGCTTGATCGATACCACGGCCGGTCATGAGACCCTCACCTTTCTCGACGCCTACTCGGGGTATAATCAAATTCATATGAACCCCAGGGATAGGGAAAAGACTTCGTTCATCCATAATACGGGACATACTGTTACAACGTAATGGCCTTCGGGCTGAAAAATACGGGAGCCACGTACCGTGCCTAGTTAATAAAATGTTCAAACATCAAATAGGCAAATCCATGGAAGTTTATATTGATGACAAGCTAGTTAAATCCCTCCGCGCAGAGGACCATTTTACCCATTTGCAGGAAATATTTGACATCCTCAAAAGCTACAACATGAAACCCAATCCTGAGAGATGTGCCTTCGTAGTGGGTTCGGGCAAATTCTTAGGTTTCATGGTGTCGAACAGGGGATTCGAGATCAACCCCGATAAAATCAAGGCCATCGAAGAAATCACGATGGTAAACAATGTGAAGGCCCTGCGGCGGTTGACCGGGCGGATAGCAGCCTTGGGCCGATTCATATCAAGGTTGTCAGACAAGAGTCATCATTTCTTCTCCTTACTCAAAAAGAAAAACAACTTCGAATGGACTTCGGAATGTCAACGTGCCTTAGAGGAGTTGAAGCGATATCTTACTAGTCCACCTTCACTCCACACCCTAAAAGAGGGTGAGACGCTGTATTTATACTTGGCCGTATCCGAGATAGCAGTAAGTGGTGTGCTATTTCGACAAGAACAAGGTACACAATTCCCTGTTTATTACGTAAGTCAGACCCTGAGAGATGCCGAAACCAGGTATTCGCATCTAGAAAAATTAGCTCTTGTATTAATAAGCGCATCACAAAAATTGAAACCTTACTTTGAATGCCATCATATTTGTGTTTTAAGAACATACCCTCTTCGAAGCATATTGCATAAGCCCGAATTATTGGGCCGACTGGCCAAATGGGCCATCGAACTCGGGGGATATGATATTGAGTATCAACCCCGAATAGCTATCAAGTCCCAAATTCTGGCGGATTTCGTGGCCGATATTTCGCCCCCCCTCGTGCCCGAGGTAGAGAAAGAACTTTTACTAAAAACAGGCACATCTTCCGGGGTATGGACCCTGTTCAGTGAGGGTGCCTCGAACGTTAAAAGGGTCCGGGCTCGGCATCATTTTGAAACCACCTACGGGCGGCATAATCATGCAATTTATAAATACTGCAAGGTTTACTAACAACGAAGTCGAATATAAGGCTATGATTGCAGGTCTTGAATTGGCCAAAGGCCTAGGAGCTGAAGTCATCGAAGCAAAATGTGATTCCTTCCTGGTAGTAAATTAGGTCAATGGAAGCTTCGAGGATCGAGAAGACAGGATGCAAAGATACTTAGACAAAATTCAAGTCAGATTGCACCGCTTCAAAGAATGGACCTTGGTCCATATACCTCGGGAGCAGAATAGTAACGCCGATGCCCTCGCGAACCTGGGATCATCTGTCTGGGCAGACGACATACTCCTCGGGGTTGTTATTCAGCTATCGAAATCAGTGATCGAGGAAGGTCATGCCGAGATCAACTCCACTAGCCCGGCATGGGATTGGAGAAATAAATATATCGATTACGTGGAAAATGGCAAAATTGCCCGCGGACCCAAAAGAGTCGAGGGCCCTACGAACCAAAGCAGCCCGATTCTCGCTCGACGAAAATAGAACTCTGTACAGAAGAACCTTTGATGGGCCCCCAGCAGTATGTCTGGGGCCGGGGGACACAGAGTATGTGCTCCAAGAAATCTACGATGGTACCTATGGAAATCACTCCGATGCCGATTACTTACTCCGAAAGGTGATCAGAGCAGGCAACTATTGGGACAACATGGAAAAGGACACCAAAGAGTTCGTCCGTAAGTTCAACAAATGCCAGAGATTTGCCCCAATGATTCACCAGCCTGGTGAACAGCTACATTAGGTCTTGTCATTGTGGCCGTTCATGAAGTGGGGGATGGACATTGTCGGACCTCTACCAACGACACCAAGTAAAGCTAGATTTATTTTATTCATGACTAACTACTTCTCAAAATGGGTGGAAGCGCAGGCCTTCGAGAAGATAAGAGAAAAAGAAGTCATTAACTTCATCTGGGACCACATCATGTGCCGATTCGGGATTCCTTCCGAGATAACATGTGATAATGGGAAGTAGTTCGTCGGAAGCAAAGTGACACAGTTCCTCGAGGATCACAACATCAAAAGATCTTCCTAAGGAAAGTCACCCTAAACACTCGAAAACCAAATGAAGGAAAGCTAAGCTAAAGCTGGGATGGACCGTACCGCGTCCTCGGAGTGATCGGCAAAGGGTCCTACAAACTCGGTACCATGGAAAGCGAACATCTTCCAAGAAATTGGAACATATCAATGCTCAAATGTTACTACTGCTAAGGTGTCCGATGGAAGACGCCGAAACATCCCCCGACGCGAAGACCTTGGGTTTTAAAGCATGCGTTGCACTCTTTTCCTTCGATCGGATTTTATCCCAAGAAGGGTTTTTACCTGCAAGGTTTTTAACGAGGCAACATCAATATGCTACAGATGGAAAACTTGACAAGTATTCAAGGCTTCTCTTCAATCAACCTCGAACACTGGGGGGAATCCCCCCAGAAGATCACTTTCTCGAAAAAGTCAAGATGAGCCAAAAAGGGGATCGTTAGGAAAATAATGTATTGGGCCAAACGGTCGAATGAATCGTGTCCACATAGAATAATTGTGCCCTTGACATGTACACTTGTTCCAAGTAATCAAAGGAGTATCTTTTACCACCAAAAATGCTTCGCGCCTCAAAGAAGTATGCTACTTTTACGAGAAATCGCTCTAGAGCCAAAAACATTCCCGAACACTCGGGGACTGACATCAAAAACACGAAGCCACAGGACCTCCGAGTTGGAAACTTTGAACTCGTAAGCCCTCAATGAGGCAACACCAATTTTATAAAGAATGGTTTTCGACGTCTCGAGGACTATCGTCGACTGTCATCCCATTGAGCCATCAGAAACTCAAGGCCGTAAGATCCCAAGCGGGCAAGCTCGAGCCCAAATGCCCTCCATATGACAATACTAGAAAATGTAAGACCTCCACGAGGCATTGTCAAAACTGTAAGACCTCAAGCAAGGCATGAGTTATACTTGTACCAAGTAACAAAGACTGTAAGACCTTAGGTAAGGCATGATCAAAATTTACAAGACCTTACACGGCACAATCCAGATCTCAAAGTTAAGGATATATATCGAACTTGTAAGACCCCTAAGAAGGCATATCCTCGATATAAACACCAAAACTACTTCACTCGAGGACTAAAAGGCAATGGCCAAATACAATGACTAAGGTCACAAGGCTGTACAAGCCAAACTAAAGCGAATCAGGGACGCCCGACCGTCGCTATAAAATCACAGGCCTTCAATAACTTCGAAAATACTTCGAGAAGAACCGGTTAATCAGGCTACCCTCGGCATAAGAAAAAGAGCTTCGATCATATCAGCTTTGAACAACAGGCTTCGAAACAATTCAGCCATTGAGAGAAACCTCCCGTGGTGCTCATTTATTGCCACAAAACGGCTCACAATCGAGGTTCTTATCAAATTGTCGAAGAGTCGAGCGAACACAAAAACATCAATAGTCTTTAACGAGGGAAAATAAAAGCCCATATTAAAGGTCGTACCGACCCAACGCATAAGAGCCACTATCGCCAGCCTATATTAAAGGTCGTACCAACCCAACGCATAAGAGCCACTACCGCCAGCCCATATTAAAGGTCGTATCGACCTAAAGGTGGTACCGACCCAATGCATAAGAGCCATTGTTTCTAGCCCATATTAATGGTCGTACCGACCCAATGCGTAAGAGCCACTGCCGCAAGCCCATATTAAAGGTCGTACCGACCCAACACGTAAGAGCCACTGTCGCCAGCCCATATTAAAGGTTGTACAGACCCAATGCGTAAGAGCCACTGGCGCCAGCCCATATTAAAGGTCGTAACGACCCAACGCATAAGATCCCAAGCGCCTATCTATATTAGAGGTCGTACTGACCCAACGCGTAAGAGCTCAAAGGCCCGCTCAATAGCCTCAGTACCGATATGATAGACCTAAAGGTCGATAAATTTAGGAAAGCTTAAAGGTCGGTAAACTCAAGTCGAAACGTGGCTCGGGGATTGAGCCCCAAATGATCGACTTTCGCCCATTACAAACCGCTCAGCGGTAACACAAACCTAAGGGTTTAAATTTGAAATCCACAATTTCGGATTAATTGTCGAACGAGCATCACAATTTATTCCTAAAAAAGCAAAGGGAAAATGGAAAACAATGAAAAACGAAAGGCCTTTACAAATATGTTGAAAGGTTCTGTTTACTGTGAAAATGGTAATAACAATTAAATTTGTTGATGGGAATCTAAAGTTGTAGAGCAGTTGATGCTACACATATGAAGTTTAAGGACGAGGTGCAAACTGAAAAGGAGTCGTAATCAAACCGAATGATAACTGTTCAGGGCCTCGAGCTAGTCGATTTAGGGCCTCGAGGTCGATTCCCGAGCTCGGGCTCGAGCTATCAGGGGGAGTCAGGGAAGGGCTAATAGATGCAATAATATTAAAGGAGGCTCTTTATGGCCAATGATAAGCAATAAATGAAGAACAAGTATGAAGATAATAAACTATATCCACAATATTGGGAGAGTGTATTAGAGAGAAAAGAGAGAGAGAGTTATCATATAATTCATGTAGTGTTGTTGGAGCAACATCCGTTGTCTACAAAACAGTAAGAACCCACTTTTTATAAAAAGGGGGGGGGGGGGGGAAGCTTATATGGTAAGGCATACATTAGTTGTAAAGGTGTGGAGATGGGACGACTAGATGCGACACCCCGACTAGGGTTCAGAGTAGCCTGGCTAGGCTCTGTCAGACTTAGCCGCGTCTTAGGGATTCCCCATTTTTACTCTAGTCTCGGCTGAGCTTCTCTTCAGACCGGGTGCCAACGAGCTCCGAAGAAGAAGACTCGAGCGCATCTTTGCAGCCTCGAGACTGCGAGGCGGTCTTCCGAAATGCCTCGTTGACGGGAAATTGGTCCCTCCGATTTTGCCGTGTACAGATAGTCTTCGTGTTTCTTAGAGTGAAGGTGATAAGAAACGATCTTGAGTTTCTTCCTTCTCAAGTGTTCTTGTAATTAGCACCGATCGCAAGACGCCAAGGCGCGATACGCACGTAGCCCCTGAAAATCTCCGCATTGATTATGGCAGTTGATTGTCTCTTGGCCTTCTCCAATGCGCGCGCAGAGCTTCTATAAATATTCCCCTTCTCCCTTTCTTATTTTCTTCAAATCGTTGCACTTCCAAACCCAGAAAAGGTCCGCTCTTCCCTTGTTTTGGCAACTCTTTTTCTCCTTTCGGAATCTTCTAGTAATGGCAAAAACATCTGCCTCTGCCTCTCGGGAGATCACGGTTTCATCATCTTCGCTTTTATCTGAAGGTGAAGTGGCCACACCTCCCCGCACTGAGGACTGTGTCCCCGGACCCTTTGAAATGATTTCTGATTTCAAGGCCAAAAGACTTTCCTCGAAGCCGGAGCATTGTGAACTCGTGATTCGATATATCAGCTCGATAACGGACGTTGGAAGGGTGAATACTGACTTCCGCTGGGGGGATACCATGCTTGTGGAGGTTCCTACCCGGGAAGAAGATATTAAGGCATGCATATAAGGCCGGCTTTCTGAGTGTGTACACCTATCCATTCACCCTAGGGCCGGTGGGCTATCCTCGCCCCCAATCAACCTCGTGATTCTCGATTTCTGCAGGCGGTATCAAGTAACCCTTGGTCAAATTCATCCTTCATTCTGGCGCGCGGTTTATGTTATCAGGCATTACATAAACATGGTCGGGGAGATGCCCTTCACCCTCAACCACCTGATCAGGATGTATAGCCCTCGTCTCCTCCATAGGGGCCTAATCAAGCTATGCTGTCGAGCCCCGAGGTCTCTCTTCGCTTGTACCGATGAACTCGGGAGTGGAGGATGGATGAGCCGATTTGTCCGATTGAGGACTTCCGACCTGATTCTGATGGAAAAGATGCCGTTTCCTGAGAAGTGGAACGCGGGGCGTAAGTAGATGCGTTATCTAGACTTCCTTTGCTTCTTTTTGACAATGTCTCTCCAGGCATCTAACTTTCCTTCCCGTACCATTTCAGCCGTAGTGACCTACCCTGACGCGGTTCCCAATCTCCAAGATTGGGTCGGCCGCTTGTATTCGATCTGCCCATATGCTGAGTGAGTATCGTGCAATTTATCCCGAGCTCGATGGAAAGCCAGGGATCATGGTAAGCTCCGAAACCTGCTGTGGCCGCATCGTTTTGTCCAAATTGCTATTAGTGTCGTTCCCCATTTTTTGTATTTTGCCTCTGCATTTGTATAGGTCTGGGGCAGGCCCTATTGGTGAAGGGAGCATTGCACGTTGAGGGGAACACCCTGGTGCCTGGAGAGAGGAAGAGAATGCAGGGGGATCCATCGGACAGGCCGCCGAAACTTAAGAAGGATATGGCGGCAAAGTCTAGGGTCGACCCAGCAGCTCTGACTCCGGAAACGGCGGAAAACCCTTGAGCTGAAGGTGAGGGGAGAGTAGCTTCCCAACGGCTCCCGAGGAGCGTTTAAACTTGGCCGATCCCTGGGCCATAGGGACGGGGGCTTCTGAACCGGAGCTTGATGCCGCTGTGGTTCAGCTTCGTGGCAGGGAGGCCATGGACGGGGTATCAAGTACAACCCCCGAGTTGGCTGGTGGCCAGGATTCTCCTCGAGTCGAGGTGCTCTTGATAGGCAGTTCATAGGGGCCAAGCCCCAAGGCCCTGGGCGGACAAGGGATGGGTCACGCCAACGCTATGGTCGTGATTGATACTCCTCAGGGAATGGCTCTACCACCCCGAGGTGTGTAGGATAGTCCGCATGGAGAGCCCCCCAGTGTAGGGGCACTAGTGGGAAGCGGAGGTGCGCCCGAGACACTGCCAACAGTTCTCGGGGGAGTTCCTGAGATCGATGCTTCACTTGTTTTTGGCGAAATGGGCAGACTTTGTGAGAGGGTAATTTTTGCTAACCATGTTCGCCGCTCTGGGCTGCTTCCGATCTTTGGTTTTTCTAACTTACCTTTTTTCATGGCCCCAGGCCAAGGCGCTTTATAGCCAAATTTCATCCGATACTAGGATGAGGTAACCCGTCGTGAGCGTGAGAAAGCCTATCTTACCGAGCAGGTTTATCCATCCTCTGTTTACTATTTTCTGATTTTTGTTAGTTTTCAGTGCTTTAGCATTTTGTACCTGCTTTGTGCTGTATGAGAAGGAATGTGCTTTGCTAAAGGAGGAGCTTTAGGCCAGAGATGCCGAGATTTCCAAGCTTAGACGGTATGTAAGGGAGATAACTTCCGAGAGGGAAACCCTCCAGGGGAAGGTGACCTCAATTGGGCGTCATCTCCAGGACGCAAAGGAGGACAATGATAAGTACCGAGGTCTCCACTCCGGGCTGGTAGCTGCACTTTCTAGGATCAAAGCTGAAGCTGAGGTGCTTGTATCTTTGCATGGGGATGAACCTATTGCTGCAAGCGCTTGTGTTGAGAGGGCGTCTGGGGAGGCTAGTCCGAGATTAACTCGAGCTGTGGCTCGTGCTTGGTTGGAACCTCGAAAGCAGACCTCTGGAGGTGTGCCGGGCGACAGCTCAGGTGGGACTGCATTTAAAGGGGAAAAATATAGAAAACGAATAGGAGGTTCAGATATACCTCCCCAGATAATGCACATAGACAGCATGACTTATACACAATTAAGGTCTGAATTTAAAATCTTAAAGCAGGGTGTTTGAGTGATAACATCAGAACAAAATTTATAACATGACTCAGAAAAGAAGTCCGAATCAGGTTTGCTTACTGATTTTAACATTTGATGATTAAACAAAGGCAATTCCAGTTTTATTAAGGGTATTACCTAAGGCTTGCCTAGGCGTAAAGCAATATGCAGTAGTTATTCAGAATTGTTGAGATAGTTGGAGATTATTTTACTTTAAGAGCATGCTGTTCTAGTTGCAGAGATTGTTGTAAAAGTATCACAATATGAAAATTATTACTTTACTACCTTTTTCACGAGTTGATAATTAACTAGGCGTTTTTAAGCGAAATGCAAACAGGATCCTAGAACATGATATCTATTATGCATGTATAAGACCTATGATGCAGAACTCCTAGAACAGGATTTCTAAATGCATATGGCAGAATTGCAGAATTCCTAAGAGCAGGAACATGAACCCTAAGCATGGTTTCTATTGGGTAGTTTAGGAATATAAACCTAATAACATGTTTTCTAACCTTAACCATTATAGCATGCATATTCACCCATCCTTCTTCACCAGCCACCCCAGTACTTGTTTACAAATCATTGCAGACCATGTGATTGAATTACATAAATAGAAATGAAAAATAAGAGGTTACAACTATAGGAAGCCTGATTCTGACTTCCTCTCTAAGTTACGTAATAAACCACCTCAAATGCTAATATTGTTCAAGCTTTTCCTCATATCTGGGTGTGTCAGAGTTCCCTAAGGACCTCAAGGGGTCCCGGGCAATGCTCACACCCATATTTTATGGCTAAGACAGAGTAAATACAGTGCAGAAAAGGCATGCTTTCATGCATCCAAGTTCAGAGGGAGCTCAAGGGTCCCAAAGCAAGGCTCACGCAAAAGGGGCAGAACCTAATAACCTAAGAGTATAGTGAAAGTTCTTGACATAGACTCAAAGGAGTAGAGTTGGAAAACAATCTTGAAAACACCATGTTTGAAATAAGTTTGTAAAAACAGCAGAAGGACTGCTTAGTGAAAAATAGTTTTTTGAAAGGGAAAGGGGATAGGAGTAACAGTAACACATGCAGAATAGGTTCAAATAACTGTACAGTTTCAGGAGTTTCAACCAGGGAAGTAGGTGTTGGGGACATAGAGGGTCCAAATTAAAACACATAATTAGTCATGAATCAAGTACATCAGGAGACATGCTCGTTGAAGGACATAAACAGGAACAAGTAAACATACTAATTACATTTGAACAAAAGAGGGCAGAATTTTAAGCATGCTGAGTAAAGCAGTAAACAAAAGTGCAACAACATGAGTCATTAAGTCATTGCATAAAGAGACAGTGATTGACAACAAGGGACCACATAGGTTTGAGTTTCAGAATTTAAACTAGGGACATACCAGTGAAGAAGCAAAGTGCAGGAAAAGAAAAGTAAAGCAATCAGAATTCCACAGTCTCGCCTTGGCTTTCAGCCGGCCAGACAAAGCAGTAGCACAAGTAGTAGAGAAAGAAAGAGAGTTTGAATGTGTAAGTGTGTGTTTTGAACTCAGTTGTCCGTGTCTTGTTAGTGAAAATATTAGGGTATTTATATCTTTAAAAACGAGTAGAAAAATAAGGTAACAAGCAAAAGCATACCACAAATATGGAAATAATCACAATCAGAATTAATTAATACAAGTACTTCCCCTTAATGAAGGAGTTACAGACCAAACGGATACTACAGAGATAATTAAGAGAGAGAATCAGTTTGAGAAAAATTGATTTTACCATATAAGGTCTAGTAAAAAGTATAGAGTAAATAATTGAGTCTAAGTACAAAATATACTTAATTTTGAGAAAGGATTCAGCAAGGTAAAACATCACAGTAAATAAAGGGAATCAATCAATTTAAACAAAACGAGTGAAACCAGGGGTTTATAAGAAAATATTTGCAATTAGTCGTGACTTGAGGAAGTCAAGATCAATCAAGAAAGAATCATGATTCTGCACTTCGCCATATAAATAGAGAAGAAGAATGAACATGTGTTTACCGTGAAAATGGTAAGAACAATTAAATTTATAAATGGGATTCTAAAAATACGTGTTCTATTCCTGAGCTAGTTTGTAAGGGTGATTAGTGCTAAAACATGGAGTAAAATAGTAAAGATCGAGTTAGCCAAGAACGATAATCGAACCAGTAAGGGGACGTTCCTGGGCTTGGAGCAAGCTAGTAGATACCTCGGGGCCAGGCCTCGAGCCTATCTCGGTCTTATCGAGGGTAGTCGGGAAGGGGATAACAGGTAAGTATATATATAAACAAGGCTTTATACCGTCAATCTTGAGCTAAATGATGAAGAACAAGCGAAGAACAATAAAATGCTAGAGCGACCTCGGGGTCGAAGAATACTGATAACTTTGAAGAAATAGAGAGAGATATTATCGCTTATTGGAGAAGTGGAGCAACATCAACCCTTTACAAGGAAGGGTGAGTCCCCTTTTTATAGGGGAGGGGACTCTGTAAAATGCATGTATATTAATTGCGAGAATACAAAGATGGGACGGCTTGACGCGAGTCGTCTAAGTAGGCTCCAGATAGGCTGAACCTGTCAGGTGTAGTCATATGCCTAGGAGACTTCCTCTTCTATTCTGACCTCGGACCCTGCTTCCTTCGATTTGGACTTCAACGAGCCCTGAGACCGAGAACTCGATCGTGGTCCTCCACCCTCGGGGTCTCGAGGAAGGCTTCTAAAATTGTCTTGATAGCAAAAATCAAGTCTTCTGATTTTACCGCGTACAGATAGTTTCCGCGTTTCTCATGACGAAGTGATGGGAAACGATTCTGAAACTCGACTCCTCGAGCTCCTTCTGGCGACTCTATAGTGGCAATTCAGAGTGTGGCATAGTCTTCCGTGGCAGATGGCGTGTCTCGTAGATCTCTGCTCGACGTCCTGTCGTTTTTGCTCCTCGAGGCAAAAGTGCTGTAGTCGGTTTGTTTTTTTAAGAAGGTAGTAACTATTCCCGTCAGTCAATCTTTCAAAGCATCGATGACCGTGTCATTCCCCCCCCCCTCTATAAATGACGGCGTTTTGTGGCATTGCATTTTTCATCTCAACACTTCTGCTGGTATGTTTTGCTTCTTCCTTCCCATCATCATCTTTTGTCTTTCATTATCATGATGGGAGTTTTCTATACCAAGGCTGTTTGCCGGAGTTTTTCCGAACCGCGTCGAGGCCTTCTGTCGGGGCCTCCTTTTCTTGATTATAAGCATGTTGTCCCGATACAGCTGCGGTCGTTGATATGTAAGTTGCTGATGCTGCCGTCAGCCCGAGATGGCGATGGGCGGAGTGTTGGTTTCACCTTTGCGTAGATAGTTGTTCGGATTATGCACCGTTTCTCACTCTTCTACCTGGGCCTGGTGTGGCACTTCATCCCTAGGGCTCTTTCTTTACCAAGGGATAAAGTGGCACCGCCAGCTGTTGAGACAGGGGCTCGCCAAATATTCAAGCTTTGGCTTTAGCGGGCCATGTCTCTTTTCTCTGCCTCCTCCGCATCCCCTTCTTTTTCTTCCCTGCGTCTTCCCCGACGGAGATCCCTTAGGGGATCGAGCTGGGAACCTATGGGAGGCATAGGACGAAGGAGTCACCCTTGAGGATACGTGCTCGAGGGTGGGGCGCCTGGGTATGTTGATACCGGAGACGAACTCTCGAGGGCGGATCAGGCGCCCGGGTTTCATCACATGTACATCCTCTCGTTCCTCAGATTTAGGCGTAGACCTTTGTAAGCCTTTGTACCTTGTATGTAATGACCCTCCGGGGCTTTGTAATCGAACGCTGCGACCCCTCGGGAGCTTTTGTACTTGAAAACCTTATAAATGAGAAATGAACTTTGTTGGCCTCCTCTTTCAAATTTGCTCCATATGCTTTCATGCCCTTTGGGGCTCTTCAAATGTATTCCTCTGTGTTGCTGATCGCTGATATTAATTTTGGATGTGAGTGTTTGCTTTGATATCTCGCCGATTGACATGAGCTCACTTTGGTCCCAATGTCGTCCTTCGAGACAACTCTGGGTCGACCTGATGGATTAGTGCCTGCAAGAGTTTCCCGGGTTACTCGGAGATTGCGCGTTGAGTTTCGGGGCCTTCGGGGGCACTGCCCCGAATGTGGACGGTCTTTTCGGGCTGCGTGAGACAGACTTTTGCTTCCCTTTTGGCGCTTGCTTGCTTTTACGCCCTTTAAAACTTTAAGTGCCTTCTTTTGTTCATAGGCTGTTGTAGCTCGCCGTGATAGCTTTGTTCTGGTCTCCGGCTGATTGGCAAGGTTCTTCCCCGCTTTCTTTTTTGTCGTACTTTGAACTGAGGGAGGGACTGCAGGATAAGCTTGAGTTGTTGGGGCCTGCAGGATTGTTTGGGGATCTTGTATCAAATTCTGGGGCCTTCAGGAACGATACCCCGGATGAAGGTCATCCCTAGGTGCCTCGGTGGGCCCTGTTGATTTTGATGTGGATAACTCTTTCGAAGAGTGTAAGGTTGGCTTCCGTTCGAGGAGCTTGCCTATGTGCGGGGCACTTCTTTGGGGCCTCGTAGAGCTTTGGAGATCAGAGCTTTTCGGGTTTGCTCATCCGGGGAGGGAATTGCACTCCCGGGCGCACGCCTCGCGTTTGGCATCGGCACTCTGGAGCTCATCGTGACCCTGCTTCTTGGTGGATGGAGGCTCCGAATGTGAAACACTACCTGGAGCATGGAGATGATTCGCATGGATCCTTGAGCTTGGTCGTCTGTTGGAGGATGTTTCCTGAGTTAGGTATTGACCCGTCGACCCGTATCGAGGCCGTTGGCTTCCTAGAGCTTACATCTGGTAGGTGACTTCGCCGCTGCCTTTTCTATATAAGAGGGGTGGCTTCGGCCTTTTTGTGAGACTTCACTATTTTTGGGCAGCTGTTCTTCCGTTTCGGCATAGGGCTCCCTATCTTCTAAAGTGCGAAAAACATCTGTGCTTCTTTGCTTTATTTTGTTAGTTCTACATCAGTTATGGCGACAACTTCGGAACCGTTAAGGCAAAGGGCGGGGAATGCCGTTCCCGGTGTTGGAGAGTCGAAGAGCTTCGCTCTAGAGACGGCGTCCTTGATGAGAGAGGAATACCTGGAGATAGCGAGACGATTCTGTGGGTGGAGCGAGGGGATGACACTGTGGGTGCTTTCCCTTCGTGAAGGCATCGCGGATTCTGCTGATGGGTTCTTGGGCGTGTACCTATGCCCCTTTACATTTGGCCCTCTTGATAAGGTCGTGCTCGACTTTTGCTTGAAGTATCAGGTTACCCTGCCATAGATTCATCTGTCGTTTTGGTGAACGGTGCTGATGATGAGATTCTTTGCGGAAAAAGCCGGACTTGAATTCACGCTCGGCCATGTCATCAGGCTGTATCGGCCTTTCCACCATCGAGGACTTCTAACCTTGAGGGATCGCTCGCCCACGCCCTTCGTTGTTGACGATGATGAAGGTGGAGATCGAGAGTGGGCCAGTTGGTTTGTCCGAGTTAGGACGACCGATATCATTCCTGTGGAGTTTCTGCCGTTCACCGAAGGGTGGAATTACGCACGTGAGTGGGGCGCTTTGCCATTCTTTCAGATTTTGTTCATGGAAAAAATCGGCCAAGTAATCAGTGTTATTCCCTTTGTTGCAGCAACTTCGTGGGCGCCGGGCGAAGTTCATGATTTGCCCGGCTGGGTTCGGAGGCTGGTGACCCATTCGTCTTGCGACGAACGCAGGTGGCGAGCTGTGTCTCGCATCAGGTGGGGAGTGGACCATCAAGGTACGTGCGTATGTCGCCTTTCCTCTGCCGATATGTACTCGAGACGACATTTTCCCATCTCATTTACGCTGGATTTGTTGTTTTTGTAGATATCGGGCGGTTCCTCAAGGCGAGGCAGCGCTTTACCGGAGAAGAGATGGAGTCGTCGGCCTCTGAGCCGAGAGACGTCAGCAGCAAGAGGGTCCGGGACTCATCATGCTAGGAGCTTCTAGTGGCGCAGGTCGGGCTCGTGTTTCTGAAGATTGGGCGTCACCCAAGCTGGCTGTCCCCGGGGTGCCTGTTTCTCGGCAAACGCCCCCCTCGAGTGAGCATGTTATGTCCAGGGCCGGTTCTTCTGGGGTTGCAGGAGCGGTACTATTAGGAGGGTGTTCTGAATTGGAAGAAACCTGCCATCTTCACTTTGCGGTGAGTTCGTGCATAATTCTCTCATACCCCGCGTCTTCCTCCTCATTTTGAATCTTTCCTGCGCAGGCCTGTGATAGGCTCAAGTCCGAGTTGTTTCGTCAAAAGGCCAAGATCTAGTGGGATCGGGATGAAGGAGAATCCCTTAGGCTTCTTTGCAAAGAGAAAGAAGGTGAGCTGCAGCATTGGCGATATGAGGCATATCGGAGCTCGAACTATGAGAGCTACTTGATGGAGCAGGTAATTTCCCGCAGTGCGTTCTTTGCTTCTTTTTAATATTCAAGGCTAACTTCTTCTTGCCGTGTTAGCTGTAGAAAAAGACAGAGGCCTTGGAGAACCTTAAAGGTGATGCGAACAGTGTTAGGGCAGCTTGCGAGGAACTAAGGGGCCAAGTGCGGGCTCAAGCCTTGGAGGAGATGAGTGCCTCAGCTAAGATTCCTGCCTTCGAGGCCCAGCTCAACTTGTCCCGGAGTAACTCCAAGGTTCAAGCGGATATGATCGAGAGACTGGAGTCTGACCTCCCGAAGGTCACGACCGAGATAATTGATACCCGGGCGGAAGCGACGCTGAGCCGAACCAGGGCGTCGTGAGATGGCGATTTGCATAAAGGAGGCTGCTGATGCTCAATCTGAGTTGAGGCAAGCCCTTGATCATGAGAAGAGGATCGAGGAATATGTTCGCTGCCGGTGTCGGAGAGAAGTGTTCGAGGAAGTTGGAGCGAGAGGCTTTATCCTTTCGGAGGAATTGGCTCAAGCAAGGGCAGACGAGCGCGACACTCGGTCATTCCTCGCGGGCGTTGCAGAGGGAGATCTTGATGGGTTGTATCCCTTTGGTGCTAAATATAGATCCTACTATTTTGTAACTTGGTTTCCGGCACGCAGGGCGTGCCTGTAGGTGGAGAATGTTTTTGTCGTATGTAATGTAAGAAGAATTTTAAAGCATTATTCCTTTTGTACCTTTTTTTGTCGTTTCTTTTGATCGTGTAGACCGGTTTGTGGGATCGGTCCCTGAGTCGTGCTATTGCTCGACCTCTGATTGGCCTTCCGGCTTTTTCCCGCCTACATGGGCGGGGGGTGATGACCGTTTGTGCTCCTGGACCGAAGCGATTTTGTGGGCGCGCGGCTTGGAGATTTGTCGTGACCTTTGATAGCGTCGTCTGGGTCATGCTTTTAGGCGTATTGTGATTGAATTGCCCTCGGGTTCAGTCTCCAAGTAGCGTTGCGATTCGAGCTATAATCGACCCTTAAATCTCGTCTGAGTTTTTTGCCAGCGATGGTGGCCTTTCTGCTACTTGGTCGTCGAGACCCTTTAGTATGAGGCCCAGAGGCATGCTTAGCCGGCGACAATGGCACTTACGCTGTTTGGTCGCAGAGCCCTTTCGATACGCGGCCCGGAGGCTTTGCTTAGCCGGCGATAATGGCAAATACGCTGTTCGGTCGTAAAGACCTTTAGGTGTGAGGCCCGGAGGCTTTGCTTAGTTTAACTATTTTGGATGCGGTCTCCGAATCGGGTTACGATTCGAGCTCATTTTAATCCTCAAGTTGTCACTTTTCAAGCTAATGGTCGTAGAGACCTTTCGGTGTGAGGCCCGGAGGCTTTGCTTAGCCGACGACAATGGCACTTACGCTGTTTGATGTGAGGCCCGAAGGCTTTTGTAGGCTTTGTTTCCTCTCGTTAAGGTCTTATTGATTATTTTGCCTGACCCTTCGTCGGTTCTATAAGAACCTCGATTTCAAGTCGTAGTCGATGATGTTTTGAGCACCTCGGAAGGTTCATAGCCCATAGGTCGAGTAGATCGACGCTTTTGTAATTTTGGAGCCGACGTGCTCGGGGCTCGTGTTTTTCCTGTTGAGGGAAGCCTGTGTTTAACCGGTTCTTTCCAAAGTAGATTCGGAGGATTTTTTCGCAACAGTCGGGCATCCTCGAGTCGCATTTTTTAGGCTGTAGCAGCCGTTTCGACCGGAGTCGTGTGCGTTTGGCCGGGGCCATTTTTGATCCCGAGAAGCAGTTTTAGGCGTCTACACCGAGGGTATGCCCTTTAGGGATTCATACAAATGCGACGTGTAGCCTAAACTGCGGGATTCTTCATGCCTGTTGAGGTCTTACAGTTTGCCACGCCTGTTGAGTTCTTACAGTTTATGGAGAATAGATCTGGATTTGCCGAGGCTGCCCGTTAGGGTCTTACAATTTTGGCTTTTCCAGTGTGAGGAGATTGGCGACAGTCTCTGAGTCATCGAGTTTGCTTGAAGACAACTTTTCATGAGCTCGGAGCTGTTTCTGGGACTTGATGAGGCCGGAGTTGTTTTTCGGGGGCTTGGTGAGCCCGGAGTTCCGACCCTAGGGTCGCGCAAGTTGTCGAATTGCTCATGTTGACTCTCCAAATATATCTGATCAGTTTAGGCTTGAATACCGCCTTTTAGAGACTTGGAGCCATATCGTGAGGGCTTCGTGAGCCTAGAGCCCCGACGCTGGGGTCGTGGGGGTGCTGAATTGTTTAAGTCTTCGAGGATAAGCCTTATTTTTCTTTGAGGCGTCGAATGCTTAGAAAATATTCTATATTGCTTGGCGAAAATATAAGTTGTAAATACATGTTGTCCTGTTGCTGTGGGTTTGGTCCATATGGGCGTGACTTTCCTGATTATCCGATGTGCTTGTATGATTCCATATTGGAAAATGGAGAGAGAGATCAGGGGCTTGTTCTGTCCCTTCCATGAGGGCATGCAGTTCTGCTAATAATCTTGTTGGCAGAACCTTCTTCCTGATAGAAACCCGATCGAGGAAAGAATGCCCGGCGGCCACGTGGTGGCCGTAGAGCCTCGAGCGGGATCCAGAGCTACTAAATGCCTTGGCTGGCTGGCTGCGTACAGATTAGCAACAAGAAAGGAAAGGGAAATGATAAAAGCATGCTGCGTTCCTGGGATTAGGCCCCGCGGCAATCGTATTCCTCGTCCGGCCAGGCCCGGCCGAGGACGTGATTGTCCCTACCGAGGGATCTCCTCCTCTCAATTGCAGCTAGATGATTCGACTCTGCGTTTGTCATGTGGTTTCACACCTTTGGACGAGTAGGGCCGGAATTGCATCCCGGGCGATGTATCTTTCGTTGTCTGTACAAAGCGTCTGCGCCCTGTGTCGCTCGATGTATTAGCTCAAACTCGGGCGGGCCGCGCAAGAGGAGCAATTTGGTCGTTGTGGCAACCGCCATTGGGGACATATCGGCGGTTCGGCCCGAGGGCGACGTTGGTCCGGGTTGTCCTATTGGCTTTGGCCCGACATTATCGGTATAACTTTGTCTTTGGTCCGGCTTGTCCTATTGGCTCAGCATCCTTTTCCTCGGGCAAAAGGGTGTCACTGGGGAGTATTCCTGGGACCATCCCTCTCCGGTGACGGGCACATAAATTCTGCATTCTACGGATCATAGCGGGGTGCCGCCATCCTTTAACGGTTGTGACGATATGCTGCAGCTTGCCAACTCTGCTTTGTTCGATTTCCCCTTCTCCTTGGGGCTGGATCCGGGTTTGCTTGCTTAGCGATGGTTTGTGGTCACCTTTGTTGGATAGTGTAGTTGCTGCTCTCTTGGGTCTGTAACTCCGAGCATTTCGTGATTCTCGTGGTGGGCCACGGCTTCCTTGGAGGGGTTTCAGTTGAATAGATCCGAGCCACCCAGAGTTCTCGGCTTCACTTATGGTGACCACTATGCTTGGAACTGCAACGTTGAAGTCGAGCTCTATCGGGCGGGGTTTCCTTGCCGGTTGCGTTTTGTTGAATCTGGTGCCATTGGGGGTTCCTAGAAGGTGTCGTCTTCGGGCTACCGCCTTGTTGTTGCGAGATGCATTGTGCCTCGGATCGTTTCTTCCGTTCGCGCCAGAGTCAATTTTTTCGATAATGTCCTCCAGCATCCTTACTCTTACAGGACAAGTTGCTGGTTCGTTGTTGCCCGATACCTTGGATACAGGCTCGGAGCGAGTAGATATTTTGGATGCTACCGCGCCAAGAGTCTCCGGGCGGCTCTGTAGCTGAGAGATAGCCAAACGTTGTTCCTGCAACATTTCAAAAATAACACGAAGATCAACTTCCCGTTCTACCGGAGCTGGGATTTTTCGGGTTTCCTGTTGGTTAGCCTGTTGCGTGCCGCCATTGGAGTGCAAGACTTCGTTACCCCGCTGTGCAGCGTACTAATCTGTGTCCGCTCGAACCGATATGGATGCGTTATCGAGGTCGTGCGTTGTCGGCCATATTGTTTTCTTTGCGATTTTTGGGGTTATCGTCCTCGATTTCCCTTATCAAGCTGATCAGTAACCTGAAATCGAAAGATCCTGGGCAAGAAAAAGTGTGAAAGATATCGTGTGTTTGAGTGACGAAACTAGCAAGAAAATAATCACTATTATTTTTAGCCCCACTGTGGGCGCCAAACTGTTTACCGTGAAAATGGTAACAAATTTTAAATTTATAAATGGGATTCTAAAAATATATGATCTATTCCCGAGCTAGATTGTAAGGGTGATTAGTGCTAAAACATGGAGTAAAACAGTAAAGATCGAGTTAGCCAAAGATGATAATAGAACCAGTAAGGGGACATTCCCGGGTTTGGAGCAAGCTAGTAGATACCTCGGGGCCAGGCCTTGAGCCTAACTCGGTCTTATCGAGGGTAGTCGGGAAGGGGATAACTGGTAAGTATATATATAAACAAGGCTATATACCGCCAATCTTAAGCTAAATGATGAAGAACAAACGAAGAACAATAAAATGCTAGACCGACCTCGGGGTCGAAGAACACTGATAACTTAGAAGAAAAAGAGAGAGATATTATTGTTTATTGGAGAAGTGGAGCAACATCAGCCCTTTACAAGGAAGGTCGAGTCCCCTTTTAATAGGGGAGGGGACTCTGTAAAATGCATATATATTAATTGCGAGAATACAAAGATGGGACGGCTTGACGCGAGTCCTCTCAGTAGGCTCCAGATAGGCTGAACCTGTCAGGTGTAGTCATATGCCTAGGAGACTTCCTCTTCTATTCTGACCTCGGACCCTGCCTCCTTCGATTCGGACTTCAACGAGCCCTGAGACCGAGAACTCGACCGTGGCCCTCCACCCTCGGGGTCTTGAGAAAGGCTTCTAAAATTGTCGTGATAGATAAAATCAAGTCTTCTGATTTTACGGCGTACAACATGCAAGGCCAAACATATTGGCAAAAAAAGCAACCATGTAAACATACATCAGCAACAAGAGTAGGCTAGGGCTCAGTAGTAACAGAACCTTCTCAAAGCATAGTAGTCAACAAAAGCAAGCAGTCACATAGAACCAGAAACGAAGGAAATAGTCTAACACATAGCAACAGCAAAAGGAGATCATTTCTTAAAAAACTCTCAGTAACAGGTGAGAAGAATTTTAGGAAATTAGGGTTTTAACAATAGTCGAGTAAAAGAAAAATGGTAAGAACTCTGAATCAGTCAAGGAAAACAAAGGAAAAGGATCTAACCACAAAGAACCCAATCAAAACAGGCATATAAACAAATAAACAAAGACATTTCAGAACATCGGATAGAACCAAAACACTTAGGGTTTTCAACACGATGAACCAGGTAGAAGAAAAACATAAGCGAACCGTTTAAGCAAAGTAAAATCATAAGACAATACTGAAAATCAGAAGAGAAGTCTTTTAAAAGAGGTTAAGAAAACCCTAATCTTTGAAGACGAAGAGTCACTTTGAAAAATCGGAAAATCCTTTGAGAAAACACCAGGACATTCATGACATACACAGATCTAAGAAAGATCTGAAAGAAAATCGAGGGTCTAGGGTTTCGGATAATCCAGATTAAAGCAAGAAAACTTCGAAAAGTTATCGATTTAGTCGGAAAAGCCATGGATCTGACTCGAAAGGCCAGGGATGGCCGGGAAATGACCATGGATAGAAGATGAGAAAGGACTGGAACAGATCTCATCGAGATCTGTCCATGAAATAATAAAAGCGGGCCACCAGGAGACATAAGAGACCGGTATACGGCTCAAACAACCATGTGAGTCCATGGATTGAGCGGGGATTGAAGGGGATTAGGGTGGCGGCGGCTAGGGTTAGCTTTAGGTTTCAGAGAGAATTGGAGAGGAGAGGGGATTCAAGGGCGGCATACTGGTGAGAAATGATTTAGGTTAGGGGGTAGTTTGGGTTTAAAAATTGTAAGGGTAATGGGGACCGTTGATCTGGGAGATCAATGGTCGAGATTAGAGTGGGTAGGTGGGTCGGGTTATAAAATTGGGTTTGGGCTTGGTCTGGTGGGCATAATTGAGTTGGGAATTGGGGTTTGATTTAGGCTATAAATACAAAAGGGGCTGTTATTTAAATAGCCAGTTTTCCCTTTTTAATTTATAAAAAATAGCAAATAGTTTTTGAAAATAAATTTAAAGTACTAAAGTGTTTTATAATACATAATTAACAATTTAAAAAATATAGGATCCAATTCTATGCGTATAAAATATAATTAAACCTTAAAATGGCTAATATTGTAATTATGTGCAATTTACCCTTAAAAAATACTAAATATAATTGAAAAAATATGTAAAAATTACCTTACCCGTATTTTGGCATAAATATAAAAATCCAATAGAATAATTCTCAAGATAATCATCTCGGAAAAAATTATTGGGGATTTTATGGATAAAAAGGGGAAAATAAGTCAATTTAAGCCTTTAAAAATTATGGAAAAAAATAAAGCACTTGGACATGATTATGTATGCATATATGCTATTTTGAAGGTGTTTTGCATATTAAAAATATATAGGAAAAAATTGGGTATCAATAGATACTCGATGTCACGCCCCCCGAGTTCGATGGCCCATTTGGCCAACCGAACCGATAACTCGGGTTTATGCAGTATGCTCCGGAGGGGGTACTTCGACAGAACGCAGATACGATTGCATTGAAAATAGGGCTTCAGCTTTCGCAAAGCGCTTATTAGCGCGAGAGCCAATTTTTCTAAACGGGGATACCTGGTTTCGGTGTCTCCTAGGGTCCGGCTTACATAATAAATAGGAAATTGCGTCCCTTGCTCCTCCCGAACCAGCACACCGCTCACTGCTATTTCGGAAACGGCCAGGTAGAGTAGAGTGTTCCATCCTCCTTTGGCGTATGCAGCAAAGGTGGACTAGTCAGATATCGTTTTAGCTCCTCCAAGGCGTGCTGGCATTCTGGAGTCCATTCGAAGTTGTTCTTTCTTTTAAGCAAAGAGAAGAAATGATGGCTTTTGTCTGATGATCTTGATATAAATCTGCCCAGGGCTGTATCCGCCCTGTTAGTCGTTGCACGACTTTTACATTGTTTACCACCGTGATTCCTTTGATGGCCTTAATTTTGTCGGGGTTAATCTCGATCCCCCTGTTCGATACTATGAAGCCCAGGAATTTGCCCGAACCCACCCCAAAGGCACATTTCTCGGGGTTGAGCTTCATGTTGTAATTTTTGAGGATGTTGAAAGTTTTCTGCAGATGAGTTAAATGGTCCTCTGCGCGCAGGGACTTAACTAGCATGTCATCAATATATACTTCCATTGACTTTCCTACTTGATGCTCGAACATTTTATTAACTAGGCGCTGGTACGTTGCTCCCGCATTTTTTAGCCCGAAGGGCATTATGGTGTAGCAGTAGGTACTATATTTCGTAATGAACGAGGTTTTCTCCCTGTCCTCGGGGTTCATCTAGATTTGATTATACCACGACTAGGCGTCGAGAAAGGTGAGGGTCTCGTGGCCGGCTGTAGCGTCGATCAGACGATCGATGTTAGGCAGTGGGAAGGAATCTTTGGGACACGCCTTATTCAGGTCTTTATAATCTACGCACATTCTTAGCTTGTTTCCCTTTTTAGGTACCACTACTACATTGGCCAGCCATTCGGGGTATTTTACCTCTCTAATGGATCCTACTTTAAGGAGTTTTGTAGATGGGGAGAAGAAGTGGTACTGCAGGTACCTTCCCCGGAGGAGAGCATTATGACCCATGTCAGGGGCTTTTGAATGTGTATACATATCCCTTTAAGTTAGGCTCCCCTGACAGGGTCGTGCTTGATTTCTGTAGGAAGTATCAGGTTACCCTGGCACAGGCTCACCTATCCCTTTGGAAGATAGTGCTGATGATAATGTACTTTGTGGATAAGGCCGGGCTTGAATTCACCCTTAGCCATCTCGTTAGGCTATATCGGCCTTTGCATTATCAGGGCTTGATTATTCTGCGACGTCGATCCACCTGGCCCCCTGCCATTAACGATGAAGAGAACGAGGACCGAGGGTGGATGAGCTTGTTTTTTCGGCTACGGACAGTCGATAGTATCCCTTGAGAGTTTTTGCCATTTCCTGAGGAATGTATATATATATATATATATATATATATATATATATATATATATATATATATTTTTTTTTTTTTTTTTAATTTCATTCTCTTCAGCGATTCCTTGGCTGCCGAACGAGGTTCCTGATCTGGCAGAATGGTCTCCTAAGCTGGCAGCTTGCTCGACCTATGATAAACGCAAATGGAGAGACCTGTCCAAGAGGAGATGGGAGGCAAAGCATCATGGTAGGTGTCACGGGGGCATTTTTGGTCAGCCCAAAGTCACACCCGCACGACAGTCAAGTTCCGCACTTGACTCAGCCTTCCTTAACACTTAGCCAAAATTTCAGCAAGTTTGGCTTAGACGAATTTTTAGGCAACAATCAGAAATTTAAGAACACAAAGCCAATACGGGAAAATTCCTAACCTTTGCATTAATTTAGAAAATATACAAAGGACCCTCAAATCTGCTATGAACACAGCCCACTTTTGGCAAGAACACAAGTCGTTTTTGGCCAACACTAAGACCTGCCCAAGCCTAGACTTAGTCCCCTCTGAAACACTTTGAAACCCTCACGTTTCACTCTTGTTTCCCACTTATAATTTCACTCGAAATTGCACACACCTTTCTGCCTAAGTCCCAAAGGCCCTATTTATAAAACATAGGCAGCCCTTATACTTGACAGCACAATGAGACTTGTCGTCTACAACTTTTGCCACTTGTCGGGCTACGTTTAAATCTGTTCCTACCATGTAGTTGACATCCCCAACTACTTTTGACACAATATACAAGAAATGGATAATGGAACAAGCATGATCAGATCATGCGACAAAGAGGTTGAGACAAGGTAACCGCCAAAACTGCCTTCCATGTGCATTGCATGTGCCATCTTCACTTGGCCAGCTGAATTTCGTCCAAGGCCTGCTTTGTGCCAAGCCTTAGCTCACTTTGACATTGCTTCGCACCAATGTCTTGCCCGCAACCCGCTGCCATGATTTTCCCGCACACGCTCGGCACCGCTGCCGCCCGCGCACTGCCTTGGCCTAGTTTTCTGCCTTGTCCATGTCAACCTTCATTTCCCTCATGCCATTGCTTGTATTTTCCTTCACATAGCCTTGCCTTAGCTATTGAAATCCTTTGCCATCATCCTGCCTTCCTGCTTTGCCTTAGCTTAGCCCCACTTAGCTGCAACAACCCAATAGTGCCATGCCACTGACTTTGGCGCGCATGCCGTGCCATGCCGCCCTAACATTACCCATTCTGCCTCGTCAAGCCTTCGCCAAGCCCGCCTTGCCTGTCCCAAGGCCTTGGCCAATACTTGCCCACAACAGCCCTCAATGCCAATGTCATGTCCGTCACCCGCATGATCGTTTTGCCCGCACATAGGCCATTGACAAGGCCATCACGCCCAAATCCTTGCCACAGCCGTGCCACGCCCGATGACAAAGAGTTAGGGTCTAACAAACCGCCCACACCCTTTGAAATTGACGTCCTCGTCGAGCCTTCCCAACCAGTGCTTCCAACTGCTCAACCCTTTAACGCAGTCCAGCATTTGTGCCATCAGCCATGTTCTCAAATAGCACCACGAAATCTGTCACCGGTCGTCTTGCCACTGCCACGAACCTGCTCCGCTATGATACGAGTTGTCACAGGGGTGTTTTTGGTCAGCCCAAAGTCACACCCGCGCGGCAGTCAAGTTCCGCACTTGACTCAGCCTTCCTTAACACTTAGCCAAAATTTCAGCAAGTTTGGCTTAGACGAATTTTAGGCAACAATCAGAAATTTAAGAACACAAAGCCAATTCGGGAAAATTCCCGACCTTTGCATTAATTTGGAAAATATACAAAGGACCCTCAAATCTGATATGAACATAGTCCGCTCACAGCCCACTTTTGGCAAGAACACAAGTCGTTCTTGGCCAACACTAAGACCTGCCGAAGCCTAGCCTAAGTCCCCTTTGAAACACTTTGAAACCCTCATGTTTCACTCTTGTTTCCCACTTATAATTTTACACGAAATTGCACACACCTTTCTGCCTAAGTCCCAAAGGCCCTATTTATAAAACATAGGCAGCCCTTAGACTTGACAGCACAATGACACTTGTCATCTACAGCTTTTGCCACTTGTCGGGCTACATTTAAATCTGTTCCTAACATGTAGTTGACATTCCCAACTACTTAGGACACAATATACACGAAATGGATAATGGAACAAGCATGATCAGATCATGGGACAAAGAGGCTGAGACAAGATAACCGCCAAAACTGCCTTCCATGTGCATTGCATGTGCCATCTTCACTTGGCCAGCTGAATTTCGTCCAAGGCCTGCTTTGTGCCAAGCCTTAGCTCACTTTGACATTGCTCCGCGCCAATGTCTTGCCCGCAACCCGCTGCCATGATTTTCCCGCACACGTTCGGCGTCGCTGCCGCCCGCGCTCTACCTTGGCCTAGTTTTCTGCCTTGTCCATGTCAACATTCATTTCCCTCGTGCCATTGCTTGTATTTTCCTTCACATAGCCTTGTCTTAGCTATTGAAAGCCTTTGCCATCATCCTGCCTTCCCGCTTTGCCTTAGCTTAGCCCGCACTTAGCTGCCACAACCCAAAAGTGCCATGCCACTGACTTTGGCGCGCATGTCGCGCCATGCCGACCTAACATTGCCTATGCTTCCTTATCAAGCCTTTGCCAAGCGCGCCTTGCCTATGCCAAGGCCTTAGCCAATACTTGCCCGCAACAGCCCTCAATGCCAATGTCATGTCCGTCGCCCGCATGATCGTTTTGCCCGCACATAGGCCATTGACAAGGCCATCACGCCCAAATCCTTGCCACAGTCGTGCAACGCCCGTTGGCAAAGAGTTAGGGTCTATCAGTAGGTGCTTAGTGGCTTGTTTCCTCAGAAAGGTACTTTCCATTTAGCGCACTAACTATGCCTCCGCAGGTGTTTGAGGTTTTTCTGAGATGAGGCCGTGTCCCCTGGGGGAGGAGGGGAGATTGTCGACCTCGGGGTCGAGAGTCGGTAATAAACTGAAAGAGTCCTTGACGTGTGAGGATGCTCACAGCAGGGCGAGTCCTTCTTTGAGGTCCAAAAGAGACGAGCCGGCCGATCTTCTGGCTTCGGAGGCCTCTTCTTTTGAAAGAACATTTCCCATTCCCATCGAAGGTACTTCGAGGGTCGAGGGTCACCCGACGCCTCCCTCTTCTCCTACCGAAGGCATTTTTGGTGGAACTAAGCCATCGGACGTATGCTCGAACCTTGGTGAGGCTCAACGGCTTAGCTCCATGGTAAGTTTCGGTAGCTGGTATACGCTCTATCAGTTTCACGTGTTTCTTATTGAGCTTTCCTTTGTAGGCCTTTAACAAGCTTATGTCCGAGCTGCTCCGCCGTGAGGCCAGGTTGCAGAAAGATTTGGATGGGGAGAAGTCCCTTAGGCTTCTTTGCACGAAAAAGGAAAATGAGCTGGTACACCTATGGTATGAGGCGGATCGAAGTCGGAACTATGAAAGACATCTCGAAAGACATGTAACCTACACTTCGTGTCGATTTATGCCCTCATCCGCTTTGGGAGATTGATATTGCGATATTCCAGTTGAAAGACAAAACGGAGGAGCTGGAACGACTTTGGGGCGATGTTGGCCGAGCCAAGCGCGAATACGATGAGTTGAAGGCTCGAGCGGACGTTCAGGCTTCAACGGAGAAGGGTGCTCTGGCTAAGGCTTCCGCCTTTGAGGTTCAACTTCGCTTAGCTCATGATAACAGCTTGGTTCAAACAGATATGATTATGAAGCTCGAATCTGAGCTTTTGAAAGTAAAGGCCGAGGTTGTGGATGCCCGAGCTAAAGCCGTAATGAGCCAAACCAAGGCTGACAAGAAAGTTGCGGTCTATTTGAAGGACGCTGCCGATGTTCGAGATAAGCTGAGAAAGGCTCTTGATCGTGAGAGCAGAAGCTTAGAGTATGCACGGTGCAAATCTCGAAGAGAAACTCTTGAGGAGATCCATGCTAGGGGCCTTGATCTCTTGGAAGAGATAAAGTGGGCAAAGGCGGACGAATATGATGCTAAATCCTTTCTGTCCGATGCCGAGGATATCGAGAAAGAAACCGATGGGTAGTAGTCCCTGAGAGGGACGTAGATTAGGCCTTTCTTTTTTCTGAATTTGTATATAACACTTTCAAAATATATTGTAAATGAGGCTTATATTCTTTTACATATGTGTAAAAAGAAATCTTGCGACTTCGTTTTTCATGTTCCTTTCGATGTTTGTTAGCCATCAGCAAGAAGAACTGATTTTCGGGTTAAACGGAATCTTAGATCCTTAGTATGGCCCTGGGGCTCATCGGGCTGGCCTGTAGGCTCTTACGTGCTTCGATCGGCACGACCTTTTAATATAAGCCGGCGCTTAAGCTCTTATGCTTTTGCCGTTAGGCATATTTAGTTAACTATTTTGGGCTCAATCTCCAAGTCGGGTTTCGACTCGAGCTCATTTGACCCTCATGTTTTTGAATTTAAAGCCGGCCCTTAGGCTCTTACGCGTTTTGGTCGGTACGACCTTTTGTATGGGCTGGCGACAGTGGCTCTAATGCATTGGGTCGGTACAACCTTTTATATTGGCTTTATTTTTCTCTCGTTAAGGAATTTTGGATGTGTGTTTGCCTGACTCTTCGACGGTTTGATAAAAACCTCGATTGTGAGTCGTTTATATGGCGATGATCGAGCACCTCGGGGTTTGGCTCGGTAACTGAGTATCTCAAAGCTTGTAATTAGGAGCTAACACGGTCGAAGCTCTTTTGCCTATGTCGAGGGTAGCCAATGTAATCGGTTCTTTTCGAAGTATATTCGAAGTGATTCAAGGACTGTGATTTTATAGTGATGGTCGGGAATCCCCGAGTCGCGTTAGTTTGGCTGGTACAGCCTTGTGACCGTAGTCATTGTGTTTGGCTGGAGCCTTTCAGTCCCCGAGTGAAGTAGTTTCAGCGTCTATATCGAGGGTATGCCTTTTTAGGGGTCTTACAAGTTTGATATATAGCCTTAACGTATCGGGTTTATGCTTTTAGTAAGGTCTTACAAGTTTTACATGCCTTTGAGGTCTTACAGTCGTTGTTACTTGGTACAAATGTGGTTCATGACTTGCTTGTGGTCTTACAGATTTCACATGCCTTTGAGGTCATACAATTTTAGTTGTTGCCTTATATAGGTCTTAAGAGACCGAAGCTGTCCGCGCGGGGTCTTGTGGTCTCGGACTTTGATGAGTCGATAGGGGCGGCGATTGGCGGCAGTCCCCGAGTCATCGATGGTTTCTTAGCTCGGGGGCCATTACCAATCTCAGTAGTGCCTCGTTGAGGGCTTATGGTTTTGGGATTTCCGACCCGGAGGTCGCGTGGCCTTGAGTTTTCGATGCCAGTCCCCGAGTGTACGGGACATTTTTTTGGCTTTGGAGTTGTTTTGAGATTTTTGTGTTGCATCATCGAGGGCTTGCGAGTTTGGAGCTCCGACCCGGGGGTCGCATTGTTTCGAGTTGTTGACGCTAATCCCCGAGTGTTCGAGACGTTTTTGACAGAGGAGCCATTTTTGCAAAAATACCGAGCTTCTTTGGAATTCAAAATGCTTTTTTTTGAAAGTATTCTTTGATTACTTCATACAAGTATACATGTCTTTGCTGTTGAGGGCTCAATTATTCTATGCGAGCACGGTTCGTTCGACCGTTTGGCCCGGTACATTGTTTTCCTATTGAGACCCTGTTCGGCATACCTTTGCTTCTCCAAGGAGGTGATCTTCCGGGGGGATGCCGCCTAGTATTCGAGGTTGATTGCAAGAGAAGCCTTGAATACTTGTTGAGTTCTCCTTAGGTAGCATATGGGTGTTGCCTCATTGAAAACCTTGCCGGTAAAACCCTTCTTGGGATTAAAACCCGATAGAAGGAAAAGAGTGCAACGCATGCTTTTGAAACCTAAGGCCTTCGAGTTGGGAAATGATTTAGCTACTTCGATCGGATACCTGCACTTAGGTTATTATAAAATGTAATTGACAAAGGGAGGCCATCATACCTTAGTGCTGACGGCGCTTCGGCCCGTGGTATGTTTCGATTGTTTGTCACGAGGATGCGGTACGGTCTATTGCTTGTTCGTTCGGGTACTGCCGAGAACACGCCTCGTGGCGCCAAACTGTTTATTTATCCTCAGTTCCTTTGGTGGTGGAGATATTAGTGTTTTGGGTTGTGCCGGCCACATTGACTGGTGGGGGGTTTCGCCTTTCGTTGCTTCGCTTGTCGTGTTGAATCCGTTGAGGACTCGAAAGGCGGGCATAGTTTGGCCAAGCAGGCCGAGTTTCCCTGTCACCCTCGAGCTAATAATATTGGCCGAGCTACCTGGATCCATAAGTACACGTTTAATTTGAAATGTACTCACAAGAAAATACGTTACTAGTGCGTCGTTACGGGGCCGAGATAGAGCCTCGAGTTCGCTTCTCCCTGGTGAGGGATGTTTTGGTTTCTCCCGACCGTGGGTTCTTCAGGGCATCGACACCTTATAAGATCATATGGATGACATGCTGCAGCTCATATGCTTCGTTCTTTTTGGTCGCCTCTCTTTTCCGTAACTGATTTTTGGCTCGGTCGCTGAGGAATTCCCGCAGGTGACCTTTGCTGAGTAGTTGGGCCACTTCCTCCCTAAGTTGTCGGCAATCTTCGGTCCTGTGACTGTGCGTGTTGTTGAATTCACACACCATGTTATGATTTCTTTGCGAAGGATCTGATTGTACAGGCCTTGGCCACCAGGTGTCTCTAATTTTACTGATGGCAAATACGATGTCCGAAACATTGACATTCAAGTTGTATTCTGACAAGTGGGGTGCCTTCGCCAGCCCTACGCACTTATCAAACGTGGCTCTACTGACGAGTCCCCGAGGGTTTTGCCCTCGGTCCGTTCTTTGATCATTCCGGGGTATGTCACGCCTCGGGGCGTTTCTTCTGTCTTTAGTGTATGGCTGGTACCTTTCTTGGTTTGGCTTCGGCTCCTTCGCCAGAGGCCTGCTTGGATTTACCGAGCGCGAGGGGGCTCCTAGTTAGTCATCTTTGACCCTAATCTTTGATTGGTATCAGTTGTGGACGTCCGACTAAGTCACAGTCGGGTATTCGACTAAGTTCTATTTCAACTGTTTCGAAGCCACTAAGCTTCGTTCATTCAGACCTTGAGTGAAAACCTCCACTGCCCAGTCATCGGAGACCGGAGGTAGTTCCATTCATTCCATTTGAAAGCTAGATACAAACTCTCACAACATTTCATTCTCCCTCTGCCTGATCTTGAAGACGTCAGATTTCCTTGTTGCTACTTTGATGGCACCACCATGTGCCTTTATGAAAGAATCTGCTAGCATGGCAAATGAATCTATCGAGTTTGGGGCCAAGTTGTGATACCACATCATTGCCCCTTCAGAAAGCGTTTCTCCGAACTTCTTCAGTAGGAGGGACTCGATCTCGTCGTCCTTTAGGTCGTTGCCCTTCATTGCACAAGTGTAAGCAGTAACGTGCTCATTGGGGTCTGAGGCTCCGTTTTACTTCGGAAGCTCTGGCATTCTGAACTTCTTCGGAATGGGTTTTGGAGCGGCTTCCTGTGGGAACGACTTTTGTATGAACTTCTTCGAATCCACGCCATTCAGGATCGAGGGTACTCTCGGAGTCTGGTCGACCATGGAATTGTAGATCTCGACCTTTTTATCATTGGCTTCTATCTTCTTCTCCCCCGACTCACTCATCATCGTGAGGTCCTCGAGCATCCTTACGATGGCGGGGTCGACTCTCGACGCATTGTTGCTTGACCTCTCTGGTACCTGCTTGGCTAGGGGAGCCGTCTACTAGGAGTTTTCTGGTGACTTTGCAGCTGAGAAAATGCCAGATGTTGTGCCTGTAACATTTCAAAAATAACGTGAAGGCTAACCTCACGTTCTTCCCTAGCTGGGGTTTTTTGAGCTTCTTGTTGATCTCCTTGGCGCACGCTCCTGTTAGTCGGGAGCTTATATCGATGTGTTGGGCATCGCGTGAGAACGCGTCCACGGGAATTGGTTCTGGTGCATTCTCAGGGTTTTGTGGTGGTACACCGGCACCTGGGACGTCAACATCGTTTTCTCCATGGTCTTGAAGATTGTTGCTTTCACGTGCGTTTACTGAGTTAGACATTTTGACCTGAAATTAAAGATCCTAGACAAGAAAAAAGTGTGAAAGATAACTTGTGTTACGAAGTTAAACCAGCAAGAAAATAATCACTATTATTTTTAGCCCCACGGTTGGCGCCAAACTATTTACCTTGAAAATGGTAATTACAATTAGATATGATTTTGTGGTTCTAAAAATACGTGATCTATTTTTATGCTAGTTGTTTAGGCAATAGATGTTAAGTAAGGGATTAGCAAAACGAGATAAGAACTTTGAAAATAAGGTGATAAACGAACTGATAGGCTGATAAGTAGGGCCTCGAGCTTGCTTATCCGGAGCCTCGAGGTCGAGTCCTATACCCTGCCATGGGTGGTCGATGGAGGGACTAACAGTTATGATAGATTCAATGATGGCTTTTTATGGTCAATAATAAGCAATAAATGAAGAACAATAAATAGAATACAATGAATGTAAGCAATAAATGGTGTTGATACCCAATTTTTCCCCATGTATTTTTATACACAAAATGTTTTCAATATAACATGTACATGCATATATAAGCATGCCCAAGTGTTTTGATATTTTTCATAGTTTTTAAAGACTTTAGAATCAATTTGTTATCCATTTTAGCAGTACAAAAATCAGTAATTATTCCCAAAACTATCAATATTGGTAAATAATTTATTTTATTCTCAGATTTATACCAAGATATAGTTAAGGTGATTTTTTTTGTATATTTTTACAAATTTATCTGGTATTTCTAACGCTAAATTGCATACAATTGCAATTTTTAGCCTATTTTAAGATTAATGGCATTTCTATAATTGTAAAATTGGCTTCAATATTTTTTAATTAATATTTATATATTATTAATTGGTTCAGTACTTTTAATTTGTTTTTAAAATTATTTTTTACTATTTTTATAAATAAAAGGGGAAAACTGGCTATTTAACATTTAGCCTCATTTTATTTCAATTAGAGCCTCCTCTGTATTTCAATTTTCACCTAAAATTGACCCAATTCTACCCCTATTTGGACCAGCCCAATTTCATTTCAACCCGGTTCCCCGACCCAATTTAAAATCCGCTTGTTTCCTATCTTTGATCTAGGTTGTTGATCATTTTGATCAACGGCCATAAACCCCCCCTTACCTTTTTACCCTGAACGACCTACCCTAATCCCCCATTTCACCTAATCCGACGCCTTTAAATCACAAACTCTCTCAAACTCTTCGGAACCCTAGCTTCCTCATACCCCCTTTTTAATCGCCTTTCACCGGAATCCATGGCTTCTTAGGCCATGGATGGTTGGTACTCACCCCCTTTCACTAGTAAACCATGGTTGTTCGAAGCTTCGAGACCTGACCTTGATGGTTCTCTTTCAGATCAGGATCCCAGTTATGCTAACAGAAGGTACAGCATGAGTTATCTGTATCGTGTTAAGATAAACATAGTAGAAGACACAACATAGGAGAATTAGCTCGGAAGAATAATCATTATAAATACTTGAGATATGTGCAATCAAGAGTGCGCTGGTAGTTAAAGGTAACCTTAGCTGAGATTGTTACGGGGATAAAAGAAATCCACTAGGAAAGGCATCAACCAAATATCCACGTTCAGAAGCAATCATACAAACACAAGCGGCCATGAGAGTTACGCAACTATAGGATGAGTATTAGGCGAAGCAAGGACATCAAAAAAGGTCCGTAATGAGCTCACAACGTATGAGAGTCAAGAGGGTTTCTCCCTAGTAGCTACAACGACAAGACTAGCTAAGAGAAAGATATAGAAGCTTCAACCTAAGCACAACGACCTAAAGAGGAAATGGTCACGTGTAAACAACAATCTCGTCAATAACAATTGTAACATCTCAAAGGAAAGTGACACCTACGCGTGGCTAATGAACGGCGGAAGTAAGAATTGAAAATAAGTATTCGAGGAGTTAATATGAGTTGTATGAAAAACTCTCCGCAAGCTGTGGACCGACAAGATAAGCTACAGTATGAAACACAATAAGGGGCAGAAAGAGACCAGGAAAAAGTAAATAGGCTTCGTTTGAAAGAAAGCTAAGATGGAATGAAGAATTATTTGATCCAATGATCCTAGAGTTAGTACGTTATATTACACTCAGAGAATTCTGGAGGCTTTATCTTCCAGGCAGCATAGTTTGTTGATAAATCAATACATACCATAGAAGATCCGTATAGAATTAACTAGAGAAAGAAATTGAGCCCAGGGCATTAGAACAAAGGATTGAATAGTTAGAAGATTGTATTATGGATATTCTATACACACCCAATGAAAGGCTAAAGGTATAACTGATAACCCGCATGAGCCACAAATCGGTAAGATAGCTTAAGCCTACGTAAAAGCTGATTCAGAAAGGAATGAAAGGAACCTAAAGAATTACATGCACCCAAGTAAATTAGAGTCCGAGTTATTGGACCTGAGAAAAATTATAGAAGTTGTGCTTTGAGAACATGACTGAATCACTGCTTAAAATGCAGATGTTTAAGAGAAATAACACAAAATCATAATCTATAATTACTCTCAAGAAGCCAGTGAGAAGATAGTAACCGAGCCTCTAAGCTAGTCGAGTACGAAGCTCACCAGCGGATTGTGTATGTAGGCCAGAGGTGCGAGTATTGATACGATAGAGCTTCATAGTGTATGGACGTGATTATACACCAGGTGAAGGGAAGTTATGGAAGAGATAAAAGATATGATCGACGATTTTAAGTAAGCGGTAAGAAGTGGAACAACGTACGAGATACTCAAGATGCAGAAAGTATGTTGAATAGTCCATACTTCGGATAAGAGGCTATAATCACGGGGATCCAAGCCAACCGGGAATGGATAGCGCATCGTCGGTGCATGTCTTCCAACCTATGGTTGTTCTAAGTACTCGGTGTTGGAGAGATCTCGTTAGAAGGGGGGAGAAAAGTAGAGAAGATTAGAGACGATGTGGATGTATCGCTTTGACGTTCCATGTAAATAACATAAGGAAATCTATAGTGCAAGCAAGTTAAGGAAAGTTTTGAGTATTATAAATCGATAATTGTAAGTCGCGAGCAAAATTAATAGAATGCGACAAGTTTTAGAGAAGAAGGAAATGTGACCTAGTATATAAAATGAGGGTATAATTGTGATAGATAAAGGGATGACTTTGGGCCTTCATTTGAATTAATGATTTGAAAAATAAAGAGAAATGAAGAAGAGAAGGAGAAAAGATTTTCGCTGGCGGCAGAAATTCAGGATACCCCCAGTAAGGTGAAATCACAGTTGAGACACTATAAATATGATTACGGAAATCACTTCAAATATTCCTCAAAAATACAACATAACCCCTAGAGGGTAAATGTATTAGCGTAAGAGTTCAAGCTGTCAATGTAGAGGATTATAGATTCAACATGTGAGGTGAAATCAACAATGGTCAGATCACCAGTTACGAAAGTAGTGACGAGCGAGATTAGGCCATGATTCTTAAACGAACGGTAATGAATTGCAGTTGAATGGACTGGAGATTTATACTAAAGAAGGCAACAAATTAACTGGAAGCTTTGGGGTAAGCATACCTCAGTTAAAGATAGATTGAAGTAAAAAATTATGTATAGTATAACCCATTGTAATGCAGTAAAGTCATAATGAAGGACAACCAGATCATGAAATAGATATGTTGCCATATTTCAGAAGTTCTACAAAGTATCGAGGCAAGGACTTCATTATATACCTTTAGAAGCCCCCAGAAGAGGCATCCCTAATTCAAGCCTTGTTATATACAAAGTAAGGCCTAGAGAATTGACTAATAGAAAAATAAGAAAAAGGAAAGATGAATCGCATAAGTGCACTTACAAAATCCAGGGTCATACAGGCCGCATGACAGGAGGTAACAATAGTTGCAAGATTAGGAAGATTTCGACCACAGGTACTGATTGAGCAAAAAGACTAAAGGGGGGAATACCCTAGACTTTCGATTTATCACAGAGCAACTGCTTTAAATGGTAAGAGTATTAAGGTATTCACAAGAGCTATAAAGTTACGAAAATGATAAGAGTATCAACATTCGAGGACGAATGTTTCAAAGGGGGAACGATGTTATGCCCCGCAATATTACGTCAATATTACGTCCCGCAATATTATAAGTTACGATGATGTTGCACCCTGCGGTATTTTACGTTGAATTTGTCGTAGGTAATTGACATCAGTCCAAGGAAAATATGTTTGGGGATTATAAGGATTATGCTATTTCACAAGTTTAGTAATCATGAAGGTGAAAGGGGGAGCAAGTCTAAGAAAATGAATTTTGTCAAAGTTTGGCATTTTGGGATAAAATACGGCACGAGCTAAAATACCCGGTATTTATGGAGTGCCATACAAGGTACTACATAGCCATGATAGTAAGGTGTACAAGGTATGTTAAAGAGTAGTATTTTAATTAAGTTGAGACAATTTTTAAGGTAATCGGTTAATTACCGGATAACGGGACATTACCCAATTAACTAATAAGTGATAAAAATTTAATAATTTACACCCCACGTGGCAGCCCTCCCTACAATGACTCTTTAGCCACTATCCTAGGTTGCAACTTAATGTCTTGGATAGAAGACACCTTTTATAACCAAGGTGATAATCCCTTAGCCTTTTTCTGATTTTGTCAATATCCACAAGACTTGGAAAAACATATCTTTGTAAAAGATTCAAAACCAAAATCTGCCTTTGACGTTGAAAAGCAGAAACGTTCCACTTCAAACAAAAGCTTCATTATGAAGCAATTTCGTCCAAACTTAAACAGTTAAAGCAAATTTCGTTCAACCATCAAAGAAGCAGGAGCTTCATTCTTTTGCGTTCAACATATTTCATAGAAGCAGAGCTTCATTTCATTCAAATAATTCAAGGAACAGGTATGTTAAGGCACTTTCTTCTATCTTTTGGCATGATCTAAAGTGAAATGAATATGCTATTTCATAACGGATCTACTCCTAAAAACTAAGGTTGTCCATGTTGTTCTTTCCGTTTCCTTGAATTCTAATGAGGTCATATTGAGGGTATGGATGTCCATAATGTTTTACGTCACTCCGAAAGGTTTAGAAATGATCCATGAGTCTAGCATGAATTATATATAGTATCTATTTTACTCTACCGAGCCGTGCTATAGTCGCCGGGTATGCACCTATTGTGCAACCACTGATCAGTTGGGTTTACCGAGCTCCACGTGGCCGGGTACGATTCTACCGAGCTTATGATGGCCGAATACGTTTTTACCGAGTCCTCATTGAGGCCGGGGTACGATATGATGATGATGATGCCCATAGAGGCGTATGTTTTCAAAAGTTTATGTGTATATATATATATTATTGCATTTCATGTCAGTAGCCCCCAAGGCACTCAAATGTTACAGGTGTATCTTCTCTATCACTCTTTTACATTACTGTTCTGTTTATGCTTTTCTGCCTTACATACTCGGTACATTATTCGTACTGACGTCCCTTTTGCCTGGGGACGCTGTGTTTCATACCCGCAGGTCTCGATTGATAGGTTCATAGTCCTCTTATTAGGCTATCGGCTCAGCGAAGGTGTTGGCGCACTCCACTTGCTCCGGAGTGCCTATTTTCAGTATGCTTTGGATATGTATTTGATTGGTATAGCGGGGCCCTGTTTCCCGACCTGTATGATTTTATGTACTCTTAAGAGGCTTGTAGACCAGATGTCAGGTGTTGGATACTTGTATGGACTTGTCGGCCTATGTTTTGAGTTTACAAATGGTCATGTAGGCCTTATAGGCCCGTATGTCATATGTATAAGTTTGTATATCATGTTGGGTCAACATATTGTTTAGTATTCCCTTATGTTTTATCTTGTTATCTCATGCTACGGGTTTTCTGGTTCATTTACTCATGATAGTATTATAAGAAAGATATGTTAGTTGGTACTCGGTTGAGTAAGGGAACGGGTGCCGTCACGGCCTTTCGGTTTGGGTCGTGACAGAAACTTTGGGGAAAACACTTTAAATGTCAAGTAAAGTATAGACACAGCATTGATCTAAGCAAACAATAGGGGAAAAAACCTCGAATAGATTAGGGTTTTGGAGAAACCATAGAAATGAGAAAGGCTTGGAAGAGGAATCAGATCCTGAGTCGGAAGAGGTCAGGAATCAGGCTCCCGAGTCTTGAATATGCCGGAGCAAAAGCCCTGAGAGGCCATGCAACCAAAGATCTGAGAAGA